>NC_073256.2:105614000-105915750 GCF_029289425.2 Pan paniscus
TACATTCATCACCACTAGATGTCCTAAAGGAGGAGCTGGAGTTCCACAGTGCAGAGTTTCACATTGTCACCTCAACAGGCACAATACAACATATAGCTATTTTTCTGTGCCAGGTTACATGGATTTATGAATTATATCATCTTACAGAAAAGAAATTTTATAATACTTTCAAATATGATGGGGAGTGACTAAGAAAATATTTTGTGCTATATAGATGTTTGCTGGTTATTTCATAGCAAGGTACTTAAAAGTTGTCAAACTTAAATGAGTTATGTATTTTCTTTTACGAAAAGACAAAAGTGCTGTCCTTTTCTGTGAAGACAAGTAGCTGCAAATAGTGTGCTATTCAATAGCTATTTTGGGATATGAGAAACAAAAATCTTTTAATCTGTACCATCAAGATAAAAGTGATGTTTTTGCAATGCAAGAGAAAAGAAATTGTTTTTCAAGGAAAGATATGCCATGCCAACTATTTTTAAAGACAGATGTTTGGAAATGTTTCTATCATCACATGACATTACACTCAGAAAGACAGAAATTCATGACCTATTCCAACTGTCATAATTCCCTACTTTAAAATCCCAGCAACAGAATTTTCCATCTGTAAAATAATCTGCGGAAAGAACAGTTGCAGAGGGTTTTAAGCCCATTTGTTAAAAATATAAAAATGCAACACCTTTTGATTGGTTTTTAGAATGAACTGATAGACATCAGAGAAAATGGTAATTTACCTGCTGAATTTTACCAAAAGCCTTTACAGAATTGAGGGATAGCATTACAAAATAAGGCTCATGATTTATAACCAGCTAATGATGCAACTTCTCCAGGATCCTGTGTGGTGTCATTTTTGGCTATGACTATTTTTAAGATAAAGATTATAAATAAACTGATCTTGAAATTGCTGTATTTCAAAGTGTTAAATCAGTATTTTAAAGAAGAATAAGGAAGAGTCAGTCAAAGAACTCTCAAAAAAATGATTAATAACATTTCTAATAAGAGCAAAACAATGTAAATATAATTCATAAATAAAAAATAAAAATTATTTTAAAACACATCTTTAGTTCACCTTAATATTTATATTATAATGTTCTACAATATACATAATTTTAGTGATTTAGTTAATTAATATCATTATAAGTAAAACAGGGTACATGTTTTAAAAATTAAGATGTACAATAAAAAGTGTAGAGATCATAAAGCTGATAGAAACTACTTTATTTCTAAAAAAGAAGCTATTTCCTTAAATTCTCTCCAATGTGCCACACTTACTCTCCTGAAAAGGTGAGAAAGCAGTTTATCAATATCTAGATATTAGATTCTATTCTGACTATGACAATTCTCAAGCTTTTCCTTTTCCATCATGCACTACTGAAGCTGCCCGTATCCTACAGAAACAATTTCTTAGAATGCCTTCCAAACCATGTATGATTTTGTCTCTCAAACTATTCCCTTGCTGCTTTCCTCCACAGAATCTGTTCTTTGGTCACATTGAACTTCCAGTTCCACTCCCAGCAGGTCTCCATAAAAACAACTGCTAGCATGCCTTTACTGCCCATTTATGTACCAGGCAATTTACATGCATTATCTTTAATCCTTATAGTAAGTTCTCATATTCAGCACTATAACCTCTGTAATGATGAAATAAAACCCCAGAAAAAATAGGTAACTTGCTCAAGGACACATCAATAGTAAAAGGAGGAATCAGTATTCAGATAGAGACCTGACTGACACCAAGCTTGGCTCTGTTAATTTAGACTGCCTTTTAGAGAGAGGAGACCCAGCTGCCTGTCTGTATGCTGGAAAGCCTAGGAGACCCTATTCATGTTAAAAAAATGAGAAGGCAGACTGTCTGAAAAGATACCTACAATAACCAAGAATGTTCAGTTTTTATGCAAACAAAACACCCTGTTTTGCACCAAGAAAGGGCACTGAGCTGTGGCTGCATATGTTCTGGGTATAACACTAACTCCTACTTCTAAGGGCTTCTCTAATTGCCAGTGCAAAACAGCCTTGCATGGTCCAATTTGCCCAGCCTAATTAATATTCTTATTTCTATGCTAGAATATTTCACTTACGGCCATTTCAGTTTTACAGTTTAAAAAACCACTGAAACCTTCTTTGCCAGAGACACCCTTTCTTCTCACTTTATTCTTTAACAGCACTTTCTTACTATAGTCTCAAGGTTGCTAGTATGTACAGCTGACCAGCAACCTTGGTTATCTTCTCTAAAATTAATCACGTAAATACAATCTATGCACCCATGACACACCATTTAACTGTAACTCTGACCTCAGCCAAATGTCCAGACTCTGAGATCACACCGCTGTTTAAATAAAAAATACAGCATTCTTCACTTCTTCTTTTTCCTCATAATCGATATCAGTCATTCTTTTTTCTTTTTCCTCATCATCGATATCCAATCCATCATCAGGTTTTAGCTACAATTTTATCTTGAATGGAAATACTTATTTCTGCTGCCACTCCTTTGTCAGGGAAACAATCATTTTCCACAAGAAGCTACAAGATTCTCCAGCTGGCCTCTGTGTTTTCATATTGCTACCATCTCTCTCATTGCCCAACTAGGGTAAGTTGTCTTTTTTTAAATTGTGGTAAAAAAAATACATAACCTAAATTTATCATTTTAACAATTTTCAAGGATGCACTTTGATGGTGTTAACTACACTGACACTGTTATACGATCAGCACTACCATCCATTCTTGAACTTTTTCATCACCCCAAACTGAAACTATATATAGAAAAGTCCTCAAATAATGTTTTACTCAATGTGGTTTCGTTATGATGATGATGATAAAAAAAATAAATTCCCAGCTGGGGCCACTGTTTGTGTGGAGATTGCATGTTCTCCCCATGTTTGTGTGAGTTTTCTCTGGGTATTTAGGTGTCCTCCTACATCCCAGAGATGTGCCTGTTAGGAAACCGCATGTCTAAATGATCCCAGTCAGAGTGAGGGAGGGTGTGAGTGTGCCCTGCAAGGGGATGGCATCCTGTCCAGGGTCTGTTCACGCCTTGTGCCCTAAGCTGCTGGATAGGCTCTGGCCATCTGTGATTCTAAGCTGGAATAATTGGATACATAATTATCTTACTTTTTATTAATCTTAAATGTTATGTATAGCTTACATTTATTTCAATGTTTAATATCAGAAGTGTTTTGGTCTTTATTTAGAAGTCTGGTGATGGTTTTTGTGACCAGAAATATGCTGTAGGAACTTAACTCTTACTTGTATCAATTAGCCTATGATAAAATTGGTTATGTTACACATCATTTCACTTAAAGATGAAGTTTTCAAGAGCGTTATCTATGATGACATTAAATAAAGACTTACTGTGATCATTAAATAGTGACTCCACATTATTGCTTCTCCCAGCCTCTGGTAACTACAGTTGACTGCTGAACAACATGGGTTTCAATCCATTTATATGTATATTTTTTCATTAAATACATTGGAAAATTTTGGGGAAAGTTTCAACAATTTGAAAAACCTCATAGATGAACCATATATCCTGGAAATATCAAAAGACTCTAAAATTTAGATATGTCATGAATGTATAAAACATATGTGGTAACTCACCTATTTTATCATTTACTACCAAAAAATATACACAAATCTATTATAAAAAGTTAAAACGTATTAAAACTTAGGCACACAAACACAGACTATATACGGTGTTATTCCTAGTTGAGAGAAATGTAAATAAACACAAAGATGCAGTGTTAAATAATAACTGCATAAAATTAACTGTAGTACATATTGTACTACTGTGATAATATCGTAGCCACCTCCTGTTGCTATTGCAGTGAGCCCAAATGTTGTATCTGCTGAAAACGCTATGTGATGCAAATCATCTCTGTGTGAGAAGTTGTCTCTCCACTTAATTGCATATCTCAGTAAAAAGTGATCTCTTGCAGTTCTCACGTATTTTTATTGTGTTTACTGCAATACCGTAAACCTTGAATAATACCATGGAACCCATACAAAGTGCTGCTAGTGATGCTGGAAGCACTCCTCAGAAGTAGATGAAAGTCATGGCATTACAAGAAACAGTTGAATTGTTTGTGAATTGCTTCACTTGTAGCACAGATTGATGTCTGCAGCTGAGGCTACCCGTCATTTCAAGGTAAATGAATTCAGAGTAAGGACCATTGTTAAAAAAAAAAAAAAAAAGAAAGAAAGATAAGGAAATCCATGAGGTGTTGCTGCAGCTATGCCAGTAGGCATAAAAGCCTTGCACTTTTTGCAAAATACCTTTTAATCTCCAGTTGAAAAAGGAGCTTGTATGTGGGTGCAGGATTACTCTAAGAAAGCCTTGTCTATAGATTATAACATGATTTGAGAAAAACTGAAGTCATTACATGCCAAAATTAAAGCAAAAGGAAGGTGAAGGTTCTAAAGCTGGAGAATTAAATGCCAGGAAAGGATGGTTTGATAATTTTAGAAAAAGGTTTGGCTTACAAAATGTCAAAATAACAGGATAAGTAGCTTCTGCTGATAACGAAGCAGGAGACTAGTTCTTAGATGTCTTGAAGAAAATCATTGAGAAGAAAACATAGTTGCCTGTATATAGTTTTAATGTAGATGAAAAAGTGCCCTATTCTGGAAAAAATATCACAAAGAACATTCATGAGTAAGGAAGAGAACCAGGCACCAAGCTTTCAGGCAGGAAGAAATGGGCTAACTCTACTGTTTTGTGCAAATGTAGTTGGGTTTATGGTCAGGACTGCCCATGTTCTAAAAGCTCCTACCCCATAAGCCTTAAAGGGAAAAGATAAACACAAGCTGCCAGTATTTTAGTTGTCTGGACAATGAGAATATTGATTGGTTCCATTTATGCTTTGTCCCTGAAGTCAGGAAGTACCTTGCCAGTAAGGCAAGTTCTTCTTTTATTGTTCTTTAAAGTTCTTCTTATATTAGAAAATTTCCTTGGTCACCAAGAACCCCATAAATCCAACACTGAAGGTGTCAAAGTGGTCTACCTGGCCCCAAACACAACATCTTATCAGGGGGTCATAAAGACCTTTAAGGCTCATTACACATGGTACTCTATGGAAAGGATTGCCAGTGCTATTGAACAGATCCCCAATAGAGAGAAAATCATGAGAGTCTAGAAGAATCACACCATGAAAGATGCCATCATTGTTATATAAAAAGCCATCAATCTTGAAACAATAAATTCTTGCTGGAGAAAACTGCGTATACACATGTTATGCATGACTTCACAGGATTTATGATGCAGCCAATCAAGGAAATCATGAAAGAGGTTGTAGATATGGCAAAAAAAAAAAAAAGGAAGAAAAGAAAAAAAAGAAAAAGAGGAGAGGGAATGTACTCAAGATATGGATCTTGGAGAAATTCAAGAGCTGACGGATACCACACCAGAATTAACAGAAAATGACTTAATAGCGATGAGTGCATCTGAACCGTGCCAGATGAGGAAGAAGACGTAAAAGAAGCCGTGCTGGAAAACAAACTGATATTAGACAATCTAGTAGAAGGCTTCCGTTTATTCAAAACTATGGGCTTTTCTATGAAGCAAGCACTGAAACTAAAGCAATCAGTGGAGGAAGGATTGATACCATATAAACACATTTTTAGAGAAAAGGCAAAATAATTAAAAAATGTATTTCTGTATGAGTGTGCCTGCATCTCCTGCCTCCCCTTCCACCTCCTGCACCTCTTCGGCCTCTGCCACCCTTGAAAACAGCATGACCGACCCCTTCTCTTCCTCCTCCTCCACATACTCAAAGTGAAGATGAAGAGGACGAAGACCTTTATGATGATTTACTTCCACTTAATAAAAAATAAATATATTTTTCTTCCATATGATTTTCTTAATAACATTTTCCTTTTGCTTACTTATTGTTAGAATACAGTATATAATACCTATAACATGCAAATATGGGTTAATCAACTTTATATTATTGGTAAGACTTCTGGTCAACAGGAGGCTATTGGTAGTTAGTTTTGGGGAAGTCAAATGTTATATGCCAATTTTTGACTACATGGGGATCTGTGTCCCTAATCCCTGAATTGTTCAAAGGTAAAATTTATTATTCTACTCTCTCTATGTATTTGACTACTCTAGGTAACTCGTATAAGTAGATTCATTATAATATTTGTCCTTTTGTGTCTGGCTTATATTTAGAATACTAATATTTTCAATGGTCACCCATGTTGCAGTGTGTAGAATGTAGCATTTTTAAGACCAGATAATATCCCATTAGATGTATATACCACATTTTGTTTATCCATTCATTTCTCCAAGAATGTTATGGACTGAATGTTTGTGTCTGTCAACATTCATATGTTGAAATCCTAACCCCAAGGTGATAAAATTAGGAGGTAGGGCCTTTGGGAGGGTAATTAGCCCTCATGAATGGGATGCCCTTATAAAACAGACCTCAGAGAGCTCTCTATCCCTCTTTCCAGCAGTGAGTATACTACAAGAAGTTGGCAGTCTACAGCCTGGAAGAGAATCTTTCCTAGACCTCCACCAGGCTGGCACCCTGACCTCAGACTTCTAGCCTCCAAAACTGTGAAATTTCTGCTCTTTAAATGCCACCCAGTCTACGACACTTTTTTATAGCAGCCTGAATTGAGTAAGACAAAGAAACAGAGGGCTTCCCTGACTACTTCACCACTCAAACATACAGCACCCAGTTTATGTCTATTGCTGCACTTATTGAGATCACTACATGGTTGCTTTGTTTATTTATGGTTTTATTCTGTATTTCCATCTATTTTATTCAACACAGTAGGGTCAACACAAACAGCTCCTCGCACATTTTCTGAGCCTGAGTGATAGAATTACAAGGGCTCGCTAAGTGGGGCACCCATGTATTAATGCCCAGTTGATAACACAATCAACTGTACAAATCATATTTTGCCATTTTCTGCCCACTGGGTTTACTACCCGGTTATTTACCACCCTACTCTCCCCGATATACACACACAGCTAGAAACCCAGTAGGAAGTCCAGTACTCCAAAGGTGGATAACAAATCTCATTTTATCACACATATAGCAAAGATTAGCAGCTTCCCAGGCACATCTGGGAAAGCTCTAGGAAATATACAGCAAGGTACAATAGGTGGTAATAGTGATAATTTAGGCCACTGTTGGGCAAGCACTTAGAGGTTTTTATCTTTGTCTTCTTAGATTCTACCTTTCATCCCCATACCCAGAGATAAAAATCAATGTGGAATTGTTTTACTGCTTGAAAACTGCATTCGGGGAAAGTACTGATACTCAATGTAAACAACACACCAAGAGCTTAACATTTATTAAGCCAGGCACAGCACTAATCTCCTTAACACATTAGCTCATATAATTATCACAACAAGCCTACGAGATTGGTATTATTATCTTCATTTTACAAATGAGGAAACAAGTTGAGAAGGGTTAATCAACTTGCCCAGGGCTACAGAATGAGTAGGCAATATCTATGGATACAAGTGTCACTGTAACTTTGAAACAGCTCTTGCTCTTAACAACTTCCAGGAAGCCCAGAAGAGTGGGTGACAAACCTAGCCTTTACTACATAAGATTAAGGATGATCTACACAGGCCATTCTAGCTCAGAAATCCACTGTCTGGTTTCATACAGCTGAATCTCACCAGTGTACAGGTGGGCCATTTTGCTGGAAGAACAAAATAAAATTCAAACAACAAACAAGTGATACTTTAGAGGTAGACAGCCACAAGGTTGTAAGTTATAAAATATGTTGTAGTTATTATTATTACCATTGTAATCCCATTTAATTTTTGGTGCATACAGATTTGGGGGCAGAATGCTAGATCCTAGGATACAAAAGTAAAAAGTAAGGTATTTGTTATCAAGGAGTTCATAGTTTAACCATCAGAGACACAAGCAGGTGTTGTGATAGGGGTTTGTATGAGTATACGGGTGCACAATGATAGAGCTCCAAACCTCATGGGGCAGAGCACTAGGAGAATGGAAATGGAATCTTAAACACAACTTGAAAAGCCTTTCACAAAATGTTAAATCCCTGAGTTTATAAAAAAGTTCCTCTGCCTCCTTTTCATCTTCAAGGTAACCTTCCTAGACCAGGCTCTCTTTTACTTGTACTTGAATATTGCAACACTTTCCTAATTGCCTAATTCATTTCCGTGGCTCTATATTCTTTCAATTTTGACCTACCCTACTAAGTATGGAAAGATTAAGTATCCCAAAATATCATTTCCTTTATTTAACTTCCCTGCTCAAAACACTATGATTGCTATGATTACTATCATTTACTTACCAAAATGGTTGAAAATTCTTTATCCTTGCATTGAGTAAACTTCAAAAATTCATACATATCTACCTTTACAAGCTCAATTCTCCTAAAGGCTTATATACCACCTAGGCATTATCCAAACTAGGTCACAGAATGTGCCTCCTGGGCTTCACCTATGTTCACACTGGCCCCACATCTCCAGTGTCCTGTATATACCAAAGGGCCTTGACCAATCAAGTCCTAGTCTTCCTCGAAGTCTCTCTCTTTCCTTATCTGTGTTTCTCTTGCCTCTGAGAGCACTCAGTGTGTAGATGGCTTGCTGAATAATTAACAAGTCATCATGTGAGAGGTAATGGTGTGTGGTGGGTATGGACACAGGCTTTAAGTATGGAGGACACAGATTCAGGGCCTGAATAAGATGCCTACGAATTATGATCTTGAACAAAGTAAATGGTATTTGCTAAGTTTCAAATTATACATGTACAAAATGAAGATAATGATGATGCTTCCTTAAAGGGTTGTGGTGAGAATTCAATAAAATTGGCCCTACAAGAATTCCTAGCACAGGGAATAGCACAAAACAGCTCAAAACAGTAGATAAAAATTATATATCTGTCCATGCTGCAGTTATATATCTAACATAATAATATTTCCAAAATATCTAAAGAATATATGACAATTTTAGGTAACAGGTTTGTTAAATTTATTAACAAAAATATCTATGATAGCTATACCCACAAAGAAAGCAAAACAAACAAAAAATGTCCCTCTGCTACAACATTATTACTGATTACCATCTCATGAGCATCTCTGAGATTTCATCACTTTAGGAAAAGGTCCTTTGAACTGTATCCATTCTCCACCATAAATCCTGTTTTCTACTCTCTGATTATTGTAGTAGAATATTATATAATCCTAAAGAAGAATCAGATGAATCCATACGAAAAGATAGGAAGAGGTGCACATAAAATACTGGTAAATGAAAACACACATGCATACACATATCTATATATTATGTGTGCAACATGTATAGATATTTTCTGTATGTTTAGATAAGAAATTATTAAAAATAGTTACCTCCTGGGGAATGAACTTGGTAGGCAAAGGGCTGAAGCAGAAAACTCTACTTCTGAATAAACTTTTCTATGATTATAATTTTAAAAGATTTAGTAAATATGAAAATTCAGAGGCAAAGTTTGGTTGAAAGCATTTTTTTGTATGTATAACATGTTATCTGACAAAATTTTAAAAGATGGCCTAAAACAATGCATGCTAAATGGATTTGGGGGCTGTACTTGTGCTGATTAAACAAACATGAGTTCTGTAATTCTTTAGCAGTATCACTGGACTACTTATTCAATAAACACTGTTAAGATCCTCCACACTGACTCTTACATGTTACTCATCTGTGTTTAACTTAACATGCCATTCTGACTTGATAAATACTGCAAATTAAAATTTGAAATGGGTCAACCTTGTCATCACAAGACGTTTGAGAATGAGAAAAAATGCTTTATAAAATTAACTTACATGGTTACATTTTTATTCACTTTAAAAATATTCTACCGTATTCAATATTTAATGTTACTAATATATTCACATATTATAACATTAACACTTAAGGGAAAAAGAATAGAAAATAAGGTAATGCCAATGGCAGAATTAATGTAGATTATGTATACTCTACTATCTGGTATAGTTGCCATATAACTGACTTCTCCGAATTTCCTAAAACTTAGAGCAAAGATAGAAGAATGATCAGTTATAAGATCAATTATAACAGTCGTAAGACTGATTTACAAAAAGTACAAATATTTTTTTTAGTCCCAGTCCTAGATGCTATTTTCCCCATGAGCTTTCTGAGCCTATGGCCCTGAGGCTAGGTATTAACTTTTTTTTTTTTTCCATGTTCTTTCATGGCACTGTTTATTTAAAAAAAAAAAAGGAAAAACAAAACAACAAAATATCCACGCTCATATGTGTCCAAAAACTTTCAATGGAGTATGGGGCTACTTCTAGGAATCTAGATATATATAGAGAGAATATGTATTATTGAGTCAATTTATCATAATCCAGTTTAGAAATTATATTTGCCAGTTAAAAGAAGGCCCTTCAAAATAGGCTTTTGCTTATTTGTTTCATTACGGCTCATTCTTCTTTAATTGGAAAAGTGCCAGTCCTCCTGAGGGTCAGCTCTGTGCACAAATTTGCCTCCTTATGGACATGAGTGATGGCTGTGGAGAGTTCTAAGCCATCAAGCAAATTATTGCCATCATAATCATGCATTTTGAAGTAATGGAGCTGCAATTCTTGTGGCGACATCTCCGCCTCTGGTTTGTTGATGACACCTTCTAGATGCTCCATGATATGCTCTTGGTCGTGCACTGTGTTCTTATCCAGGCCCATGCTGCCGGGTTGGGAGAAGCTGGCTGCAGGCTCCTCAGCCCTGGCGCCTGGGGCACAAAAGGCCCAGAGCAGGCCACACAGGAAGGGGGTTCTGAGCAGGGATCTCATGGTCATCAATATCCTTACGGTCTCGGAAGCAGACGCGAAGCCCTCCAACGTGAGCCTCACCAGCCCCCGTCCCCAAAACCTAGGCATTAACTTTAATGTCATAATTACATACCAAAGCAGCAGCAGTCTAGAAAAAGGAGTAATCACTTAGAATAGTAAAAATTAACCATAAATATCAAATTGGAAAATAAATGACTGTTCCTTCTCCTCTTTCTGTTTCCTGATGCTTCTTCCTTCCCATCCCTCAAAAACCATATTCCAAATGTTTGGAAATGATCTACCTATTCTAATCTCTCTTAACTTAGATAACTCATCTTCTCCTGAGGGTACTACTAGTAATTCAACCTCTCTGATTCTAACAAGCGCCTAACAGACTGTAGTTTTTCCATATATGAAAGCTGGTAATAACAACAATGGCAACAACAACAAAAGCAACAACAACAATAATGTCTCCAATACCTAAACGTGATGACTCCCCCATGTATAGCTCAAGATGAACTCTCTCCAGAACTCCAGAAATATCTATCACGTTTTCCAGCAAACATTTACATCTACATGTCTCCACGGGCCTCTCACATTCATCAGGCAAAAAACTGAACCTTTTATCACTTTTCATCTGGCTCCAAATGCAGGCAAAACATAACCCAGTCTTCTGTTATTTATATAGATAAATGAAACCATTCCAATCCATCAAATTCCAAATCTGAAAATTATCTAAAATACATTTCTTTTTCTTATCTTTCTCAACTTATCAATCAGTCTACACACCCAACTGCTTGTGTACAGTGAATACAACCAAGACTCATCTCTATCTCACTATCTTCAGGCTCAGCTGAATACCTCAACCTTTTAGTTTTTTTTCATTATATTTTAATGAACAAAACTTAGGTCTATTCATAGTGTTTAACATGATGTTTTGAAGTAAGTATATATATGGAATGACTAAATCAATGTAATTAATATGTACATTATCTCACATATTTATCATTTATTTGTGATGAGAACATTTAAAATTTACTCTCTGAGCAATTTCCAAGTATAAATCGTCTGCTTATTAATTATAGTTATCATGTTGTATAACTGATCTCTTGAACTTATTCCTCTTGTCTAACTGAAACGTTGTGTCCTTTGACAAGGATCTTAACCTTTTTAAACTGAGAAACAGTAGTGACCTCCTAACATGTCCCCCATCTCTAGTCCTGATTCAGCTCCCTGTTTACTGCCAGTGTGATAATCTTTATAGAGCCTTCCAAACACTTGAAGGAGAGAACACAGAATAAGTGAGCCTCCTTCAGTGAAGGAACTATCATTCTAAACCTTAAATCTGAAAAGGTGCCCTCAGATAATAAATTAGTGACAAATTTCATTATTGAATAGATAGAAATTTAAATTAAGAAGTGGCAACTGAGGCTGGGCGCTGTGGCTCACGCCTGTAATCCCAGCACTTTGGGAGGCCAAGGTGGATCACGAGGTCAGGGGTTCAAGAGCAGCCTGACCAACATGGTGAAACCCCATCTTTACTAAAAACACACACAAAAAAATTAGCTGGGCGTGGTGGTGGGCACCTGTAATCCCAGCTACTCAGGAGGCTGAGGCAGCAGAATTGCTTGAACCCAGGAGGCGGAGGTTGCAGTGAGCTGAGATCGCACTCCAGCCTGGGTGACAGAGTGAGACTCTGTCTAAAAAAAAAAAAGTAGCAACTGAATCTAAGAGCATTTTTAAATGCTATTTATTTTCCATTTGTCCTTCTAAGATTTGTTTGTCCTCCTCAGCTCTGCAGAGGCTAGAGAGGTTAACCTCTATGGACTGTACTACCCAGGATCCCTTGCCATTTGACTTTCAGCTGGATTGAGACAACAGGAAGCTCTATCCACAGAGAAAAGAAGACAAAAGAAAGAACAGGTTGAGATATTCATGCCCCCTCCCTAACCTCAATGCCGTTCTCTATGGTGCCACATTTCTTGGGCAGTTAATTACCTTTCCATGACACCAGATCTCACCAGGCTCTGAAACTAAGTGACCTTCCTTTCCCCTCCTACTCCTAAGAATAGTGATGACTTCCTGCTGTTCTTAATCTCAGTAGAGTTCACCATCTCCTGTAGTTTTTCTTAACTGCCCCTGTATCTCAGGAAATAGTTTCATACAGAAATTTTTTTTGACTAGACACTTTAGAGTGTGCAGCCTTTTTCGTGCTAGGATTCTGACTGACATGTATGGCTAATAGACATGCCAATTTGAGTGTATTCCATGAACCAAAAAAGCAGCAGTATAGGATCATCTTTACATATCATCTTGATAGCCTTTAGAAAAACCATCAGATAATGCCCATGCATGCTCAAAATATTTGGTATGATTTTACATATATTTGTGGCAGCAGAAAGTTATTTTCATAGAAGAAGAATTACATATTTTATCACAAAAGACAATTTTAATCTAGAGCAGTGTTCTTCAAACTGTGGTGCACAGACTGGTATGTCTCTGAGGTCTGAGATAAACAAAAAATAAGAGTAAGCTTTTAGAAACTGTTCTAGTAATCTGGCATTAGGTACTATTTTTACTGTGTTTTACAAAAGCATTGATCCATTATAAACTGTAAAATTAAAAGTTCTTCATGACAGTTTTTTAAAAAAATTAAAATAGTCATAAACTTGTAAAAATTGGTTAAATAACAAAGTTTTAATTTTTCTGAACCATTGAGAGTAAACTGCCAATGAAAGAATGCTTCAATACCCTGAATATTGTATTTCGTATAAACATAAACATTTTCCTACAAAGCTAAATATAACTATTAATGTCAGGAAATTCACATCAATACATTATCATTTAATCATCAGATCCCACTTAAAGTCATACAGTTTTCTCAAAAATATTTTTCATAGCAAAAGAGTCCATTTCAAAATCATGAGTTGCCTGTCGATGCCATGCTAGTTTCCTGTCTGGAATAGTGCCTCTGTCTTTCCTTGACTTTCATAATCTTGACACTTCAGAATACTACAAGCCAGTTATTTTGGAGAATGTCTATCAAGTTTGTTTTGCAGATATTGTCTCATAATTATATTTTGTTAAATATCATTTTCAGAAATATCTCAATTGATGCTGGATGCATCTATCAGATGGCATTTGATTTCAGTTTGTCCCATTAATTATAATGTTTACTTTGATCACTTGCTTAAGGTGGTATCTGCAAAGTTTCTCCACAGTGAAGTTACACTTTTCCCCTTTGTCAATAATAACAATTTTATTGGATATATACTTTGAATTACATAAATATCTGGTTCCTCCAGTAACTTCAAATTATTTACTTTTATATTTATATATATGTGGACTCATGGCTTGCTATTTTATTAAGTGGATTACAATATGTAACTATCATTACTGATTTTGATGCTTATCTGTCTTAGACTCAAACAACTGAAGACCCTTCAAACTAGTGTCATTGTTCTTTCAATGTTTTTCTGTAATTCTTCATGCATTTACTGGCATTTTGACAAAACAAGGTGTTCCAGGATCATCCTCTACTTTGCCCTGAAATCAGTCATTTCTGTAAGAAGCCAGCTGCTTTTAATAGATAATGGTATTTAGAAGCCAAGATCCAGGCAAAAAGTGTATTTATTATTATGTGGTTGTCACTAATCCCAGTTCTCTCAATGTATAAACTGTGGGAATACATGCGTGTATGCATATACATGTTTCTATCTGCCTGTATACACACATACTCACATATACATGAGTCCATTTATATTTACTACTATGGTAACAAATACATATATTTAAATCTATATTCATTCCCATATCTATATCTATACATTTAAAACCATGACTTAATATGAATATCTGTAATATTAATCCACCACAGGGTTCAATACAGTTTTCTTCCTTTCTGCACTTCTTACACCCTTCTCTGCCAATGTGGAACTGGCTTCATCATCTTAAACCTACTCAGTTATATGATCAATCCTTTATATTACCAATCTCTTATCTGTGTCAGCACCAATTCCCCTGCCCCTGCATGCCACAGATAGTTGAAGATGTTCTCATCTGGAGACATTTTCTTTAAAATTAGAAAAAAATTTGATCCTTACTATCACTATTTCCACTTCATACAAATTTAAAAATAAAAATATGAAAATATGAGTGAGAAAAATAGAAATTAACATATTTGAAAATTACATAATTTTGGAGAAAATTCAAATAAATCACATGGCTGAGCCAGTAAGTTAGATGCTTGGAGACACATCTTTAAATCACAAGTAATGCATATGTCTGTGTGAACTTGTTTCTCAATTTCCATCACACACAACACTGCACCTTGGTTCTTTAGTATGCATGACAAAGCACTGAGAGAAGATTAAAGATGGGCTATACTATTTACTTTTATTGTTTTGTTTCATTTGCTTTCTCTGGTCCACTATATTAGGCAAAAGATCTTCTGACTTCTACTCTTTATCTGCTTATTTTCAGTAAGCAAAACAACCTCTAAGGAAAAAACTTGGAGAGGGGTATTATGTATATCCATCCTTTCACAACTGAGACATGAATTATCAATATCTGAAACACAATATGTTCATTTCTTAAAGTACAGTAGTGGGAAAATATGAACTTTTGATTAAAATATGCATCATTCTAATGATGCACAGGAAGCTAAGCAAATCTCAATGACCTAAATTAGGAGCAATTTAAATCTATAGTCAGAATGTAGGAGAAATTGAAGGATTTCAATTAAAGGGGACAAACTTTCAATTGTATGATGAATAAGTTCTTGAGATCTAATATACAGCATGGTGACTTTAGTTAATAATGCATTGTATACTTGAAATTTGCTAGAAGAGTAAATCTGAACATTTCTTACCACACAAGAAAAATTGCTAACTATGCCAGGTGATAGATATGTTAAATAACTTGATAGTGGTAACTGTTTCACAATGTATGTTTATCAAAACATCATGTTGCATACCTTAAATGCATTTAATTGATTTATCAATTATACCTCGATAAAACTGGAAAAAATGAAATAAAGATTGGCATCAATTTGAAAATATTCACTAAATACAGGCAATATTAATGATGCCTTAATGTCAAGAATCCTTCCAGAATATTGACAAAATGCCCTTGTGCTTATACACATGCTCAAGAGAAGCGCTGCACATTAGTCAAACTTCATAATATGGTATCAAATTAAAATCTAAAGTAAACTACAGAAAAAGACCCAATGGTAGTTCATTATTACAACATTTTAGAAACTCTTAAGAATTGGCTAAGTTTTAAAATAGGTAGCCCATCGTTGTCAGATCATTTATTAAATCAAATCCCTAAGTATTAATGGAGCGTCAACCATACACAAGGATCTCAGGGATTAGAGCAGACCATACAAGAAAAGACATAAATATCTCGGGCCTCACACAACTTTCATGCTGGTGAGGTAAGAAAGATAATAAATAATAAATACATATGATGACTAAAAAAGGTATATAGACTATGATAGGAGATAAGAGCCACAGTGGGAAATAAAATAAAGCAGGAAAGAAGGAAGGATCAAGAAAGACAAATTAGCGACAGAATAGCCAAACATGACCTCACAAAGAAGGTGACATTTTGAATAAACACTGGAAGAAGCAGCATCGCACATCAGGCAAATCTCATGATGTGATACTGAATTAACATCATAATTACTGATGTTAATTATGAACCTCCTAGGCAGAGGCAATAGCAATCATAAAGGCAAGACAAGAGTATGCCTGTGGAATGGAGAAAGAGAGGAGAAAGCAAGAGGAGATGTAGTCAAAAAAGTTTCAGAGAGCCAAGAAATGTTACACTATGCAGGTTGCTTTAAAGACTGTCTTTTTGTTGTTGTTCTTGCATGAGACCATGTCCACTGGAGAATGCATGCTTTATTCTTCTATAAGAATTTTATTTGAAAGGTAGCCTGTTGGGATCAGTGTCTCATTCATTTAAAACAGAGACACCCTCAGCTATGAGACCAACAGCCATTTAAAAGTATTTTGAACAATAACAATATGCACTGCATTAAAATAAAACTTCAAACTATGCAAGAGTTATTTATAAAAATTTCAATATCTAGTTCTGATCAGTATGCATATTTCAGTGTGGACATTGTAGCTTCAAATGCAGAGCTTTGCATTCCAAACTGTACACTAGCATCCTTAATGCCATTTTCTTGTATTGAATCCGAAGAGCTTTGAATTTTTGAGTTGAATTTTTCAGAAGCAGATATATTCATCTTTTGAAAGGAGTCAAAACAGTCTTTTCATTTTTTAAAATTTCTTCTTATGAAAAATTTCAAAGACAAAAGTAGAAAGAATGGTAAATGAATGTAATATATTTATACCACCTTTAATAATTATCAATACATTCACAATCTTGTTTCATCTATACCCCTTACTCACTCCTCTATCCAGTTTATTGTGAAGCAAATCTAAGACATCACAAGTATTATATCAGTTAACTGATGATTTACTTCAGAATCAGCTTTTAATATATACAAATTCTTAAAAATAACCACAATATCATTATCACACCTAAAGAATTCACCATAATTTCTTAATATCTTCAATATCTAGGCAGTTTCCATATTTCCTCAATTATTTTATAATTTATTTTTATAGCTTGCTTTCACTAGAATCCAAACATATTGTGTGTGTTTTGTTATGACTTTGAAGTTTTGTATTTTAGTTTAAAAGAAAGTTTATCTTTCCTTTTATTTCTTCCATTTTTTGTTGTTGAAGGAACCAGACTGTTCTATAGAAATCCCTTTGTCTGTATGTCTAGATTCTGCTGATTACATCTCCACAGTATCACTGACCATGTTCCCCAGTTCCCTTTGTGTCCTGTAAATTGGCAGATCTGGAGAACTGTTCACATTCAGATTGTATGTGTGCATGACTTTTTTTTTTTTAGTCTGAACAGAGGTAGTGTCGTACACCATCAGCATGTATCTCATCAAGCCATTGATAATCATTGCCTAGGCACATTTATTCATTAGGAGTTGCAAAGTCCTTATTTCTTGGAGACATAATTATCTGTGAGGATGAAAGAAAAGTGTTATCAACAAAAGGAAGAAGATTCACTTCAGTGAAGTCAATGTGAGGTGGATGCTGCAGCTGAGTTGGCTTGTAGTGCTCTGTTCCACCCAAACTATTGTCCAGCGACTTACGATATCAATTTTTTATATAAGTCCGAAAGGCATGATTAAGATTTCTGGATAAACTTAGAAGATTGAGTATATGTATTTCTGTTGCTCCCTCCTGAAACCCTACTAAATAAGAAAATAAATAAATCCACAAAGAATTGTCTAAAACTCATGGAAGGACCACTTAAATTCGCAAGAATGCAGGCTGGGTGAGCTATGTACCCAGGTGACTATCCTTTAACCAGATGAGGCTTCATTTCAGAGAAAACTTAACCAGAAAGCTTCAGGACTTAGGAATACCAGCCATGGTAGAGCTGGGGGCTAAGGCACAGAGATGAGGTACCAAAATAGCTGGGAGGGGTGGGGAGTGAGTGACAGTCTGCCCAATAAATGGCAAGATGCCCTGTCCTTTTTCTCACCTGCGTCCTAGACAGCCAGGCAGGTTTGTTTTCTTCAGGCCCTAAGACTTCCTCAAGAGACATCAAATGTCAAATGCCAAAAGAAAACTCTTTATAAATGGTGAAATCTGAGAGTACAGATTACTACACAGTGTATGCACAGTGAAGCCCTCCAATTAGCAAGGCTGGCCATGACATTCAATAATCTTTTCAGCATCTCGGTCTTCCGTATGCACCAAGGATCACCAGATAATTGAAGAAAACCTCCAAAATGAGAATCCGAAACAAGCAAATAACATAACATTTAAAAAGAGCCATGGAGTAACTGCACAAAAATGTCAAGAAACAAAACAAAATCCTTACAATTAATAACCCCAGAGAGAAGAGAATTCTACCAAAAAAATAGTTTTTAAAAACAATTAAATATCCTGGAAGATTAAAAAATATAATTATCAAACTAAAATAAAATATGACCAGTAGACAGGATGAATTAACACAACTTCCAAAAAACACAGTACAATGAAAATGCATGCAAAATAAGAGAAGATTTTTTTAAAAATCATGGAATCAGTTAAAAACTTCTAACATTTGATTAACAGACTCCAGAAAGAAAGTGAAGAAAAAAGCAATTATATTTATTTTTGACATTCTCACCCTATGGTTCACTGAGACCTATATGAAGTTGAAAGCCTATAATCATATACTGATTTCAGATAAATACAAATCAGTTCATGAATTGTCTTCCATCAAGGCTGTGGGAGGTTTTTGGCATGATATATTACAAAACATCCGTCTTTTTATATACTTGTTCTTTTTTTATTTTAGAAGAAAATCATCCTCCTGCTTTGTTTTTTATACCTTTGTAAAAATGTTTGATAAATATATTAATATAAAATAGCATTTTATTATTGGGATAGAGTAATTATAAAATCCAGGCAGGTGTCTCACTCCCACCTTAACAGTATTGTAGAAAAACAAGTGTGTAGATGACACGGAATTTTGTTTTTAGGAGTGCACAATCAAGACTTAAAAAAATACTATAAATAGCAACCTTCATGAGAAAAAGAGATTAATTATATCATTCTGAGTTATTTAGAAAATATTTTACCAGGCAGAATCCTCGTCAAGCTACCAATGACTTTCTTTACAGAATTGGAAAAAACTAGTTTAAAGTTCATATGGAACCAAAAAAGAGCCTGCATTGCCAAGATAATCCTAAGCAAAAAGAACAAAGCTGGAGACATCATGCTACCTGACTTCAAACTATACCACAAGGCTACAGTAACCAAAGCAGCATGGTACTGGTACCAAAACAGAGATATAGACCAATGGAACAGAAGAGGGCCCTCAGAAATAACACCACACAACTACAACCATCTGATCTTTGACAAACCTGACAAAAACAAGAAATGGGGAAAGGATTCCCTATTTAATAAATGGTGCTGGGAAACTGGCTAGCCATAAGTAGAAAGCTAAAACTGGATCCCTTCCTTACACCTTATACAAAAATTAATTCAAGATGGATTAAAGACTTAAATGTTACACCTAAAACCATAAAAACCCTAGAAGAAAACCTAGGCAATAAAACCTAGGCAATACCATTCAGGACACAGGCATGGGCAAGGCCTTCATGTCTAAAACACCAAAAGCAATGGCAACAAAAGCCAAAATAGACAAATGGGATCTAATTAAACTAAAGAGCTTCTGCACAGCAAAAGAAACTACCATCAGGGTGAACAGGCAACCTACAGAATGGGAGAAAATTTTTGCAATCCACCCATCTGACAAAGGGCTAATATGCAGAATCTACAAAGAACTTAAACAAATTTACAAGAAGACAACAAACAACTCCATCAAAAAATGGGCAAAGGATATGAACAGACACTTCTCAAAAGAAGACATTTATGCAGCCAACAGACACGTGAAAAAATGCTCATCATCACTGGTCATCAGAGAAATGCAAATCAAAACCACAATGAGATAACATCTCACACCAGTTAGAATGGTGATCACTAAAAAGTCAGGAAACAACAGGTGCAGGATAGGATGTGGAGAAATAGGAATGCTTTTACGCTGTTGGGGGGAGTGTAAACTAGTTCAACCATTGCGGAAGACAGTGTGGCGATTCCTCAAGGATCTAGAACTAGAAATACCATTTGACCCAGCTTACCCATTACTGGGTATATACCCAAAGGACTTTAAATCATGCTACTATAAAGACACATGCACACGTATGTTTATTGTGTCACTATTCACAATAGCAAAGACTTGGAACCAACCAAAATGTCCATCAATGATAGACTGGATTAAGAAAATGTGGCACATATACACCATGGAATACTATGCAGCCATAAAAAGGATGAGTTCATGTCCTTTGTAGGGACATGGATGAAGCTGGAAACCATCATTCTGAGCAAACTATGGCAAGGACAGAAAACCAAACACTGCATGTTGTCACTCATAGGTGGGAACTGAACAATGAGAGCACTTGGACACAGGGTGCAGAACATCACACACTGGGGCCTGTCATGGGGTGGGGGGAGGGGGGAGGGATAGCATTAGGAGATATACCTAATGTAAATGATGAGTTAATGGGTGCAGCACACCAACATGGCACATGTATACATATGTAACAAACCTGCACGTTGTGCACATGTACCCTAGAACTTAAAGTATAATAATAATAAAAAAAGAAAATATTTTACCAGGAAATATTGGTATGGACCTGAAAAGTGGGAGAGTTTCATAGCTAAAATAGTAAGAATAGCTAAAAATAGTGAGAATGACCTCTAGGAATGTGATGAAGGATAGGAGAGCCAAAGATGCGCAGATTATGGAAGGAAAAGTCATGAGAAAAGTTTATTGAGTGATAATGGACAAGAACGTTAAAAAACTGCATTAGGTTGCATTGTGGGGGCCTCTGGCGGACTGTGAGGAAGGTACTTCTGTATTATGTTCTGAACATATAAAACAGTTTCAAAATTTAAAACGCCACTGATGGTTCTATGTAACAAATGGTAGCCTTGACTAATAAGAAAATTGGTCTGTTGCTATCCTGGGCATCAACGTTAGGCTATAAACAAAGTTCCAGTTTAATCTTAATACCTCTTTAAGAATTTAATACAAACTTCTGGATGCCATATGATATGAATCACATAACTGATTAAGATATACATCATCAGATAAGCAGGACTTTAATAGGTACATATACTATAAACAGATAGTTTTGGTAACTTTTGTCCATTAATAGTTACCTTTTCCTAGTATGCTTGTATTTATTGCTTCCAAAGGGTTTTTCTTTAGACAGTTTATATAAAATGATCATCTATGCCACTTGTACACAAAATGCTTAGAAATGAATTTTGATGACTTTATCTCGAACTACTAGTTACTACATAATTTTACTCTTATTTTTAGACTAATCAGAATAAAATGACCATGCAGACTACTGGAAACAAGAATATACAAATTCAAGCAGGTAACCTATGCTTGAACTGAATAATTTAGCACATCATTTCTCAAACTGTAAACTCTACTTTTATGACAAGTTTAACGGGAGATCTGTGAAAAAAAAAAAGGATTTCATAGTCAAATATAGGTGGTAAATGCTGAGTTAAACAAAGCTAAGCAGGTTTCTTTCTGAGAACCTCAGAGAGTTAATGTGAGCTGAAAAATCAGCAATAGGATTAAAGTAGACAGTATTTCCCAGCCTTATTTGACCACACAACCTTTAAATCATGTATTTTTTCCAGAATACCCATTAACATCTCTGAACACAATTTGAGAGAGTTTTTGGCCTAGAGGATTAGATTAACCTCTAATCTTTTTTGCTGTTCCCTGAGTGAGGTGTGAAATAAATCCTGACCAACACTTCAAATCATTTATGAACAAGCACCACCTGTTTAAATATTTGAAATACTTCCATTTTACATTGAGGCATAAAAGATCCCTTTCAAATAAAAAATAAATTCTGAAACTATATAGTTTACAATTTCACTACCTTTAATGTGAAATAGCTGTGAGATATTTTATGTTGTTTCAAATGGATAAAAATGCACTAAGAGAAAACAGAATAGCTCACACTAATATTATTTAGTTCAAATTAAAACTTAACACTTCACATGAAATGTTTCTATGACACATTAAAAATGCATACAGACTGTGTTTGTCCATGTTCTTCTCCTACCATTCACACCATTTATCAGTTTATCCGAATTAACTTGAATTTATTACCATATTTAATGGGATTTGAGGGTTATTTATTATCTTTAAAGATACTTCTTTATAATTACTAAAAATACTTTTGCTTTAAATAATTGTAACAATATCAAAAAACAATGAAATACAAGAGTATACAGAAATACATATTATTCATTGAATAAAAAATACAAGAAAATTAATCCCACCTATTCAGCCATACATCATGATCATTTCCATGTATTCACTTTGAATGTTTTCATCTTTGAATATTAATTGACCCATGCACACACCTACAATAACAGGCACACACACACAGAAGTGCTCAAGTAGTATCAATATATATAAATATTTAAAAGTTTTGAAGCTGCCAAATTGCTTTCTAGAAAAGGTGTACTATTTTCACTTCTCCCATAAGCCATGAGGTTGCTCATTTCCCCCACACTTTTGACAACACTCTGAATTACAGGTGTTTTGTCTATTATGTACGGGACACTGTACCTTATTCTTTCCATTTCTATTTCTTAGATTATTAGGAAAATTAACCTGTGTGTGTGTGTGTGTGTGTCTGTGTGTGAATGTAAAAATAGTGCATTCATTCCCTTATCCATTTTTCTACTGGTATGTCCCCCATTTTTATACAACTATTTTATAATCACTTTTGAGAAAATTTTCATATACACTAAGAATATTTTCCTACTTAGTTTCCTTCAGTCATGCTCATGGCAACTAACAAATAGACTGTAGTGTGTATACACACACACACACACACACACACAAATATATATATTAGGTGTATTAATTTCCTTTCCCCATTTTTTTCAAAAGGTTCAAACATTCATCTTTTTTCAGGTGAAAGTGAGAATTACTTTCTTAAATCTGTGTTCTCCTTTCTATTCTTCCTCCTAGATTCTGACTGTAAGTATATCGAATAGACTTATTAATTTCGGTGGATTATCATAAAACAGCTATCACTTATTAAAACTGACCGTATTCCAGGCTACATTCTAAATGCTTTATAACCCTATGGGGCAGGTATGACTACTGACTTAATAATACCAATTAAGATATTTCTGGACATTTACTAATTCCCAACAAATAAATCTTGCACACAGGATTTCAACTCATACCTTTTAACTGTAGAAGACTCATTTTCAAGTTCTGTGGTATTTAACATGGGTTGTTCAGTCAAGAAGCATGTTTTAGTTTTTTAAAATCATGTATTCAGTAAAATTTTCTAGTTGTTTGCACATAGATCATGCTTGAAAATTCTTAACTCTTTCTACTAGGAATGTATTTTTCTCATAGATTATGGGGCTCCTACAGGTTCCTTCTTACTGCCCAAAAGCCAGCTCTTGTGTCCTCCTGTCTTGGTAAGGCACGTCCGAGAGTGCTAACCAGGGTCTCTTCTGCCTATTTCAGTTGACCATTCTGGTCAGCACTGCCTTCAACTCAGTCCCTGGTAAAACATTCAGGAGGACTTTGTTTCCTATTAAATGTTAATGAAAGAGTACTCAAAGAGCCTACACGTATTTATTTATTTATTTATTCTCTCGGAAATAGTTTTGATTAAAACATTTAAGAACACGAAAACAATAACTAGGGATTTCATATCTAGTTCACTCTGGATATTGTTTCTTCTTCTTCTCACTTACAAATAAACAAAAGTGATCTAGAGAGAATGAGCAAATCAGGCAACTGTGTTTTATAAGTAACATAACTTCCTATGTAACAGCTTGACAAAGAGATTAAAATACATAATAATGATGTGTAGTCTGTGAGATCACACTGTGTCTCGCAAAGGCAGCTAAGTCTGCTTTCAGACAGTAGGTTAAATCTTGGGGGGAAAGGAAAATAACTTAAATTCTTACAATATACATATAGCAAAATTAATTTTAGGAGATTTAAAGGATCAAATATAAAACATCAAGTTATGTTTTTATATAATAATGGTGAATGCTCATTACATATTTCACAAAAGAAGGAATGTCTGTGATTAAAAGGGACGAAAAATTACCACAGAAATAGTTTAGATTTCACAACGTCATATTTAAAACTCCCACATCTAAAAAGTATAGACTATTACAAATATAAGAAATTTCAGGAAGCCAAAATAACCCTGTCATCAACACCTAACAAAGATCTATCTGTCTTGGTTGGGTATGTGTCTTGCTTGATTCTTCTGACTTTCCTCTTGTCAAGGCTCAGGCGATGGTAATCCTACCCACATTATGAATCAGCATCTGAATGGCCAGCTCCTTTTTCGGGCAAGGGCCCACTCTAGTATCCTTTTCCAGGGCTCTCTGTTTGTTCTTTCTAATGTATAAAGACTGCTGTGTTTTCCACTCTTGCTCAAAGGACTTCTGAGACACTGCAATATCTATAAAGTAAAATTTAATTTCTGCTCCCTGGCCTACAATTTACTTCATAAGCTGACCCTTCAAATCAGAAGTACAACAATTACTCTGTTTCATTTAACTCTGAAGAGCCCATTCCCTAAAATACCCAGGAACTTAAAAAACAATAGTCATATTTAAAAAAATATATTTAATAGACAAAGGGTTAATATCATTAACAGCAAATGGAAAGCTGCAGAACCACAATTTAGGAATTGGCAATGACTATGTACAGAAAATTCCTAGAAGAAATACAAATGACTAATGAATATGAAAATATTCAAACACGACTAATCAAAGAAATGCAAATTAAAACAAAATACTGTTTTCCCCTATAAACTTAGCAGTGATTAAAACATTACAATCGTCAATGCTAAAAAGGGATCACTGAATCAAGCATTCTCATATGCTGCTAATGGTATAAATTGGCAAACCATTCTGGAAAAAATTTTGGCATGATGTTTCAAGAGCTTTAATTTATGTTCATACCCTTAGATGCACTTCTAGGAGATTATTATAAGAAAATAATATGAGAATTGAAACATACATTTCTACAAATATTTTCATGAAGAATTATTTTTAACAGATATCAAAATAACTGCAAAACGATTAAAATGATCACTGATACTTTTTAAATAGAATATTACATAGCCATCAAAGTGATTTTTATAAACTCTAATGACAAGGTAAAATGCTTATGTGAAATGTTAATGGAAAAATATCAGGAAAAATATATATGTTACCAATGACAATAAAAATGACTGTCAAAGATAGGACTTGAAGTACATTTATTATAATAAAATGTGTAGCTCCTTCTAAGTGACATATTAAATGCAATTTTTACTTACATGTATATACAATTAAACAGAATAACTTCACACATCTGAGAGTCTGTCTTAAAACCAAAAATATGTGTAAGTTACTGATATACAAAGATGTTCTTTAGACCAATATTTATAATGCACCCCTTTGCTCACAAATACAGCCTGAAATAGTCTGCATGTATCAGAAGGCAACTATTAAATAAACTTTGGAACATTCTTACTAGGCTACTGTGGAGTCAATATAATTATACTTAAAAGCAACACTTTAATAGTACAAAAATGTTTATTAAAAGCACTACAGGTCTGGCATGATGGCTCATGCCTGTAATCTCAGCACTTTGGGAATCCAAGATGAGATGATCACTTGAGCCCAGGAGTTCAAGACCAACCTGGGCAACATCTGTGACCTCATCTCTATGAAAATAATAAAAAAAAAAATGTTGGGCGTGGTAGTACACACCTGTAGTACCAGCTACTCATGAGGCAGAGGTGAGAAGATTGCTTGAGCTCAGGAGGTCAAGGCTGCAGTGAAACAAACTATATGGTTACAATGATGGAAAAATGCAAAGGAAGAAGATAAATAATAGGGTCACTAATATAGAAGTGATATGATAAAACTGTTGTTACTTTATTTGATATTTTGTGAATATGCTGAGTTTTCCAGAATATACGTGTATATATAACTCTTTTCATATTAATGTAACTATTTTCCTATTAAAAATAGGAATGAGTTTAACAGTTCTGTGAGATGACCGCATTCAATGACAACACATATGCTAGGGTAAACTAAAGCATAAACTAAACAAAACAGAAGAAAAAAGTAACAAATCAAAACGGGGTATGCTCTCCAATCTCAACATGGCTACAGAGCATGGTTTTAGAAAATGAGAGAGAAGGTAGAAAAGACAGGTTATAATTAGGTTACAGTGAAATCTTAGCCAGGGTAAGACTATTATGAGGTAAGAAATAGTTCATTTTGTTTAATTTGGTTTTTATTTGCAGAAGAACAACAGGGACAAAGCAATATTTTAGTGGCATTTATCTGTACAAAATGCATTAGATTTAAAAATCCAGAGGCACCCAGTCAGTGAAGGGGCCACAGCTATGACTTAATCACCTAGTGATTGTTAGAAAAAAAAAAGACAAGAATGCTATTGAGCACAATTCTGAAGCAGAATTGGTAAATTTCAAGATTAGTTGATGTGAATAACAAGAGAGATGAAAATTCTATGGATGTCTACATCCAAGTCTAAATGACCGAGAGAATAAGTAATGCTGTATTTAAAGAATATTGAGACACGGGATGGAGAAAATGGAAAATTTAGAATGTAGTTAAGAGATCCAACATATTTTATCTTATTTCTTCACCTCTGAATCACTGCGTCTTTCCTCCATGTATAATAGTACCCTAGCAAAATACAAATCCCTTTCTCATTAGAAGTAAAGCATTCAGAAATAAAATGTATCAACAAGCCAATATTACATAAAAGCTAAGTGTCACATACCATGGAAATGCCTACTTGTGGTATCCATCATCATTTTGACATATCTCTAGGACAAGGATTCTCGAACTTTATTGTGCCTTAGAATCAACAGAGACAGGACATTTTTAAACACTTATTGCCAGGCTACACCCCTCGGTTTCTCATTCATGAGATGCAGATGCTGCTGGTCTAGGGATGGGGACCATATGTGGGAACCACTGCCCTAGAGCCATATTACCCTGTGAATAGTAAAAATAAACGAATTTAAGTAACTGAGGGTAAACAAAATATAGGGAAAACCTAACATTTTAAAAGATAACTCTGAAGCAGGCTACATAAAAGATCTTTAGTGGGAAGGTAAAATGAAAATTTGACCATGTGAGCATTTCATTGTTTAGGCATCACCAACTAAAGTACAGATAACATAGACTGAGGTTTTAAGCTAAGCCTAAATACTTACTGCTAGTCACTGGATCAATTTTCTTTTTTTTTTTTTTTTTTTTAGTAAGGATCAAAAAAGCAACAGAAACAAAAAATAAGTCTCCCCATACTATATATTGATTCTTGATACATAACATGCCATTTTATACAGTGGGTGGTAGAAAGTCAACCATATATAAGCTATTTAAAGTCTGCATTAAAAAATAGTAGCAATGATTAAAAGCAACGTTACTACCTTCTAAGAAATGTGATCATATTTCTTAATATTTGGATGCATTCTTATAAATGCTGGATAAACAAGCTACATGGTTTTTCTTATTCATGAATTTGCAACCTGCATACCCATTATTCATGATCTCTCTGTGAGTCATATGAAGTTGCATATAATGCAAAATCTTAGAACTCAGCAATGAAGTCACTCTAAGACACTTAGTGAAAGACCTCTGACATTTACTATCTGTGCAGATATAGGAAGTCATGTGCCCTTTCTGGATCTTAGTATTCTTATTGGTAAAATAGACATTAAAAACTTCCACCTCAAAATATTGCTGAAATGGAATGGGCAATATATATGTCAGTGTCCAATATAAAGATGACCTTCAATAATCATTATTTAGATGTTTTGCTTGAAATAGCTGTAATACCAACTTGAAATTTCCTTTTGGATTCTTCTTTGTATCTATGATGGTTTTGAGAAAATAAAATGGAATCAATAAAGACCGGAAAGAGTGAAGAGATTCTCTAACGATTCACTGAAATAAAAGGGGTTTATCCAACTCAAAACTGAGCCGTTCTAGATATAACCCAGTATAAACATAAAATTAGTAATTCTTTATTCAATAGATTTCTAGTGTGTGCTGCAATTCATTTGATCAGTTTTATCTTATATATCTTCCATATAACCAACTGAAAGTTGAATCCAAAATTATTTGGCTTCTCTTTCCCCTAAATCCTTACACAGAAAGTTCAGTGTCAGAACTGAACTAAGGTGCTGACGAGGACCCATCCACCCAGTCTAGAAATGAAAGTCCAGCATTGGCAGAAAGCAGAGCAACCAAAACACATGTCACATCTAAGCCATGAAGCTCTTTCTCTAACCAAAGTTCATGACTGCCATGAAAGGTCACTGGGAGGCCACCTAGGTGACCAGCTTGTAAATATTAACAGTTTACAAGTCTTCTACAACCTAAGTAACACCTGTGAAAACATTCCTGGTAGGTTCCCACTCCCCTATACCTAAAGATACCAACTTCACCCAAATGATTGTAACTTCTTTATTTTAAAATATGTTTAAGTTGAAAACAAGTTCTGTAATATGATGTGACCATTTTTTAAAAAAGTTTTTCTCTAAAATAATTATAAATATGATAAACAAATATATGTATTTTTAGGTTATAATCTTGAAAATGTCATATTCCCATTCATTATCCTATCTAAAATCCATCAAAACATTTGAGATTCTAACATGATCGAGTGCTAAT
The DNA here is from genome assembly GCF_029289425.2 of Pan paniscus. Classification (NCBI taxonomy): domain Eukaryota; kingdom Metazoa; phylum Chordata; class Mammalia; order Primates; family Hominidae; genus Pan; species Pan paniscus. The sequence continues at coordinate 105,643,139 of NC_073256.2, forward strand.
GATACTTTCTCCATCAAAATATTTTAAAATTCTGAGTTCGTTTTCCTGCATGGACATCGAACCATAAAAAGAAGGAATGGAGTGGGGAGGCAATCGAGAGGTTATCATACATTTACTTCCAGATTCTTTCATCTATGAGGATGCAAGTACACATAGGGGCAAGTAAAGAAGTGGTCATCCTCATCAATTTAAACCTTGATAGATATTTAATGTCAATTTAAACTTCTGAAGTATCTTTCATCTCTGATTTCAAAGTGATTTTGTAAGAAATTCGGTTTTACACCTTTAATTGCATTGACTTAACAATACACTACATAGAAAATGCCATTTTACAGGTGGGAAAACTGAAGCAATCTCCCAACGGGTCAGGGACCTAGAAAAAAAAGCACTATTTAGATTCTGTAAAATCGGCAAATAGTTTGCAAGTTTGGCAGAACTACACTTACTACATACTAAATAGATTAACTACATATTTGGAGAGCTCTCATTACTATATATAAGATCATTTCTGCCTGATGTCACATAGCCACATAAAGAACAGGATTAGATTAAATGATCCACATATGTTCCGTATGGTGAGACTCTTCATAGACAAACAGATTCACATTATGTCCTAGAGTTTCTAAATAGTTTTAATCTTAAGAGAAACACTCAAGTCCTTTAAATATCTGGTGTTAAATATATGATTACTTTTCAAACAATACTTCACCTGGGAACAGAGACAATGCAAGTCAGCAACACTATCCTGCACAGTGAAATGAATCAAATATTGTCAATATAAACAGCAAATGGACTTTCAATGTAAGGTGACAATTTTTTTGAGTAACAGCTATATTTAGCATCCAGTTAAAGCAGTGTGGAATAGGCTCAATAAGAAGAGAGGCAAATCCTGCTTTTGGTGAGTTTAAAACCCCATCTTGAAAAATAGAATATTCACATATGTACTTCCTAAGGCCTACATCAAATCACAGTGTAGTGGATGAGAAGAGTTAGATTCTGAAGTCAGGGGGATCAAGCTTTGAACTCTGGCTCTCCCACTTATTATAACACCTGTGTGACTTTGAGCAACTTACTTAGTGTCTCTAAGCCACAGATTTTTCATCTGTTACATAGGGATAATAATCTACCTATTTTAAAATTTGCCATTAGAATTAAATCAGGTAATACATGAAAATTCTTAGCAGAGTATCCTAGCACAGGGCAAGTGTTCAACAAATGCCAGATATTATTATTCCAACGACACTCCACTCCTTATTTTTTTTTAAAAAAGGCCTTTAAAGTTGCCGATCAGATAAATTATTTGCATCTAAGGCAGAAATTTGAGTCCTTTCACTTTATAGCCCAGCCTGCTTTTCTAGATTTCTATGATACCACTCTCCTTATTGGCAATCCAAGCTGAGGTCAAACCAGATACCTTGCCCTTCTCAGAATACTCACCATAATGTCCTATCCTTCCCACCATAATGTCCTACCCAAAGGAGATACCTTGGTTTATCTCCTTTGACCAATCCCAAATGCCCTTCTCATCAGTTCAGTTCCTTGATGGTCAGATCTAAGTGCTGCCTCTTTCATGATGCAAGTCTGATTCCACTAACCAGATAAAAAGTCATTTTGTTTTAATTCCAAGAGCACATTCTTTCTGAACAAAGGAGCACCTTCCACTAAGGAAGCTGAGCTCTTAACTGTCCGGTACTGGGCTTTTTTCCTCTTTCAAAGACCAGAGCTGCCTGCACAGTGTCTGCACAAAGCAAGACTGAAACCAATGCTAAACAGTGAGGAATGAAACAGACAAAAGAAATTTTAAGACATAACTTGTCCCTAATGTGGGACCTTCTCATTCAGCAAAGTTTGTTCACATTTGAACAGATATTTAATGCACGGGATACAAAAGCACTGGCTTTCCAGTTTTGTTCATTACTTTATTTTAAAGGCTCCCAAAGTGAGTGCCAAATCCAGTTATTTCACAATGATAATTCTATTTTATAGTCAAACATGAAAACTAACATATATTAGGTACAACTTCAAGGAGCTAAATCCAGCCTATTAAGAATAATATTATGCAATTAAAGATTTTTTCAAAAAAAGAACCTAGCAATGAATCATTAAATCAGTGTTTCATTAAGTGTATGCGTTCAACTTTCAGAAACAAGATTTATGCTCATTTTTATAGATGAAAAAACCATACATCACTTATCCTTAAGAGAAAAACATAAAGTGGAGTTGCATTCATATTACCGAATAGCAGATAAGTAACTCAGAATTTCATTTATTTAACTAAATCTGTTTATGCATGTGAATTTGTCATTTTGAAACTGTAATTTCACCTAAAATATAAGCTAGAACTTGGGTATGCCACAGAACTAAAATGTGGTATTACTGCTTTCCTAAGAATTTAATAAAAGTTGAAGTATTTTGGCAAGAGTATGATACAATCCAAATCAAGTGAACACAATTACTTTTCTTCCCCTCTCATTCCATAAAAAGATTTGGCCTTAGAATGGATGTATCCAAACTCTTTCTGTTTTAATGGCTCTGGGTGCCATGGGTCCCCCCAGAAATTATTTTATAATTAATGACTGCTTCTGATTTAATCATTTAACTCACTTTTCTGCCTTGACCCTTCTTTAACTGCAGCAGATCTTTTGTTTCTTTCAAGAGATATTAGGACAAATAGAGCAAACTCAGAGTTAGACTCTGACCTTTACTTACACATGCAATTAGAGCTGGGGCTCTTTTAACTACAGTGACTCCATAAAGTCAACCTGCTGTAAAGCAGGGCAGTCAAAAAAGGTTACAGACTGATGGAAGAAAGATGTCAAGTGGCCTTTCAAAATCCCAAAGCATATACTGCCCTTTATTCCACTTATTCATTGTTTAAATATCTTTCAGAAAGTAACATAATAATAAGTTTACAACATTACCCAAGTTACAGCCTGTGGGTAAATGTATTTTACTCAAACCATGGATCAGGTGTTATTAAACTGTGACCCCAAAGAGGGCTTCAAAAGGTCCAACTCCCTTGAATTCTAGGAAAATTCTCTTTATGTGTTTCTTTCTTTTTGCATTTAGCTTCTCCATCTTCTTGAAGGATTCTGTATCACCCCAAAATTTTCAGGATCACTGACACAGAATAATAAGTGTTAAAAGATTAATTTATGCCCAACTGACTTTTTAAAAAAGTTTCACTAGAAGCTGGGCACCGAATCCCAGCACTTTGGGAGACTGAGGTCAGGAGTTCGAGACCAGCCTGGCCAACGTGGTAAAACTCTGTCTCTACTAAAAGTTCAAAAATTAGCCAGGCATGGTGGTGCATGCCTGTAATCTCAGCTACTTGGGAGGCAGAGGCAGGAGAATCGCTTGAACCTGGGAGGCGGAGGTTGCAGTGAGCTGAGATCACACCACTGCACTCTAGCTGGGCAACAGAGCAAGACTCCATCTCAAAAAAAAAAAAATCAAACTAGGAGAAAACATGGTATTATAAGTAGTAAGTGATATGCCAGGTAAATGCCAAAGTTCTAACCTGCTAGTTAAACTTAGAAACTATTTGATTTTGAGAAAAATAGTACAGGGTTTGATTTTGTTTTTGTTTTTCTATGACGTAGTAGTAATCCTAGTAGATCCTACTAGTAATAATCCTACTAGGAAAACAAAAAAGTGGAAATACATCTCTTAGAAAACCTGGCATGCTACTAGCGTTAGAAAGCTTTGTCTAGCTTCCATAGCTCTTTCGGAGAGGGGGTGCCCAGAATGTTCCCAAATCTTTCTCAAATGGTACAATCTGTAGTGACATTCCTGAACCCTGTCAACAGGCCATGCTCCCTACATACTTCCAATACATTGTTATGTAACAATGGACTTAATGTTCAAATCAAGTTACAAGGTGGTTTTCTATACACATTTGTATTTTCTTTATTAATAAAGTGAAATTATATTTTCGTCTCTTTTCCTAAAAAAAAAAAGTTTCATATATATTATTTTCAAACCTCATAAAGTTCAAGTCAAGGATCAAGAACATAACTCCCAGCACACAAGCATAGGTGTCTTTACTCACATAACTAGATGTCTTAGCAGGAATGCTATAGCAATAAAGTAAACCACCAACTTTTTAAGTCTTAAAAGTGATGATTTATTGGAAACAGGAGTTTCATAAAGTGGAAATTTGTGCATGGAGATGAAAATTAGAGGTGCAAAGTATACAAAAAGTGCACAAAGGAGAGGAGACAGAACAGCACAGTTACAGGGCAGGGTGCTAGAATGGTTGAGATCACATATTCTAGAGTCCAAAAGTCTGCAGCGGAATCTAAATCTACCACTTACTAGTTAAAGGTATGGCCTCAAAATCTATACTCCCTTAGGTTTCTGTGAGGTTCAAATGCAATGTGCTTAGCACAGTGCCTGACACATGGTAGGCACTCATAAACTAGCAGCTGCTGATGACATTAGCTGCTGGTGGCAATAATCAGGATGGAAGAAGTTCCTGCCTAAAATGAACATTAAGTAGTTAAAACCAGCCCTAGGGCCAGGCACAGTGGCTCATTCCTGTAATCCCAGCACTTTGGAGGCTGAAGGGGGCAGATTACTTGAGTCCAGGAGTGTGAGATCAGCCTGGGCAACATGACAAAACCTTGTCTCTACAAAAAATTAGTGGGGTGTGGTGGCGTGCACCTATAGTCCAAGCTACTCTGGAAGCTGAGGTGGGAGGGTCGTTAGAGCCTGGGAGGTTGAGCCTGCAGTGAGCCGAGATCGCACCACTGCACTCCAGCCTGGGTAAAAAGCGAGACTCTGAAAAACAACAACAACAAACAGAAGACCAGCCCTATGATCAAAGCTTTTCACCTTCTCTCACCTTGCGATGACTCACTTTTCAGATCTGGGCCACTGCTCATCTCACCTGTTCCAACATTTACTCATCAGCTACCCCTTTCAAGATTTCTCATGCTACATAGCACTTAAGGCAAAATTAGTATTAGTAGTAATAAAAATAAAATCATATGTCCATATAGTACTTCACAGTTCTTGCAACACAGACAAGTCAGGCGAGGTTATAAATATCGCTATTTCTACAGGTAAAAAAGTTAAATCTCCACAACTGCTCAAAATCTTTCATAAAGTAATTGTAAATGACCATATAAGCACCTGTCTGCTTGGTAATTAATAATCCTCTTAAACTTCAGTTATCACCCCTGCACTGATAAGACCATCCTCTACAACATTTCTTACAAAAAGTCTGACAACGGTATTAAAGGTAAAAGGGATCTGAAATTCTTTTTGTTCAACTACCTTATTTTATAGATGCAGAAACGAAGGGATGGTTATTATGCGTTTTGCTCAAAGTCACACAGCTAGGCTTAAGTAACAAGGCTGATTCAAATTTACATGCCTGAATTTAGCTTTTCAAAACTGCATCTTGGCCGGGCGCGGTGGGTCACGCCTGTAATCCCAGCACTTTGGGAGGCCGAGGCGGGTGGATCACAAGGTCAGGAGACTGAGACCATCTTGGCTAACACAGTGAAACCCTGTCTCTACTAAATATACAAAAAATTAGCCGGGCGTGGTGGCTGGTGCCTGTTAGTCCCAGCTACTCGGGAGGCTGAAGCAGGAGAATGGCGGGAACCCGGGAGGCGGAGCTGGCGGTGAACCGAGATCGCGCCACAGCACTCCAGCCTGGGAGACAGAGTGAGACTCCGACTCAAAAAACAGAACAACAACAACAACAACAAAAAACTGCATCTTGGGTATGGCACGTACACGAAGCAAAGTATTTGTGAAAGAGGTTGAGGCTATTATTGGTGATTTACGTTTGTGTATGCATTTGTTCTCAAAGACTGAAAATGCATACCGTGGCAGCATGGTAACCTACATGGATGACTCTATTATGAACAATCTTACGTCTTGGAAATGATTTGTGTGCTTATGGCAATATGAGTCACTATAAGTACTATAGCACATGAAAGACTATCCCTATCACTCTTTCATAAAAAACTGGGTCATCAGTCAATCTAAAGTTGGCAGGATGAACTTCAAAGTAACATGTACTTCCTCCAGCCTTGCAAAGAAAAATTACTTATAAAGTGATGAATTATTTCAGGAAATATACCTATTGTGTTTATGAAAGTTAGGTGAAATATGGTGAACCTGTCACAGGAAGGTCATCTTGCCTGTCTCCTTACCATACCTGTACTAGGCAAGCAATGATCTAGATCGTCAATGTCATGTATAAGGGGAAAATACCCACATCAAAGACCCTGAACAAGACTTGGGCTTGGGCAGGCATAGTGTCTCATGCCTGTAATCCCAGCACGTTGGGAAGCCGAGGCAGATGGATCATTTGAAGTCAGGAGTTTGAGACCAGCCTGGCCAACATGGTGAAACCCCATTTCTACTAAAAATACAAACATTAGCCGGGTGCAGCCGGGCCCAGTGGCTTGCATCTGTAATCCCAGCATTTTGGGAGGCCGAGGTGGGTGGATCATTTGAGGTCAGGAGTTTGAGACCAACCTGGCCAACATGGTGAAACCCTCTCTCTACTAAAAATACAAAAATTAGCTGGATGCAGCTGGGCCCGGTGGCTTGTCTATAATCCCAGCTACTCAGGAGTCTGAGGCAGGAGAATCGCTTGAACACAGGAGGCGGAGGTTGCAGTGAGCCGAGACTGTGCCACTGCACTCCAGCCTGGGCAACTGTGCAAGACTCTGTTTAAAAAAAAAAAAAAAAGACGTGGGCTCTTTGTTTCCTATCCTTCTCCCTTTTTTATACTGCATATGTGTATTATTTCTGTAATAACTTTGAGGCATATGTAAAAGTTTATGATATTTAAGTTCATAATAGCCAATGAGAAAATACTATGATAGAAAAAAATAAAAATTTTGGCTGGGTGCAGTGGCTTGCAGCTGTAATCCCACCACTTTGGGAGGCCAAGGTGGGTGGATCACTTGAGGTCAAGGGTTCAAGACCAGTCTGGTCAATATGGCAAAACCCGCCTCTACTAAAAATACAAAAATATAAGCCTTGTATATTTCCCATTAGTCTAGGGAGAAAATATAAAATCCTCCTTCCTTGCAAGACCCAGCATCTTGCCTCACCTCCTTGTCCACCTTCATCCATTTCTACTCTTTCCTTGCTGCTCTCCTGCCACACTGTTTTCCTTTCCCTGTGTTCCCCAAATGTGATTACAAGCAGGCGTGGTGGCGCTTGCTTATAATCCCAGCTACTTGGGAGGGTGAGGCAGGAGGATCGCTGGAACCCAGGAAACCGAGGTTGCAGTGAACTGAGATTGTGCCATTGCACACTAGCCTGGGAGACAGAGACAGACGCAGTCTCAAAAAAAAAAGAAAAAAAGAAAATTTCAAAATCAATTAAAACAGTGTTTTCACTTTTAAAAAACAGGTTAGTATAAAATATCTTCAAGTTTTAACTTGTCATCGAGTGAAATAAATATGAATCATGTTTACCTTACCTCATTGTAAAATCTATTTGAGGTACATTGCTAAAAATGCAAACCATTATCTTGGCATCTACTGTAAGTTCTCTGGAAATAGCTGAGTGTTATAAGAATTTTTTTTTTTTTTTAAAGAATGGAAAAGAGAAAATGGGTAGAGAATTAAGCTGAAAAATCTCATGGTTTCCACAGATGTAAACAAAACCTTTACATGACTACTAAAATGCTAAGAGTTTCATCTAAGCGTCTTATGTTTTTTAAATATAGTCCTTGTGATGAGGAGGATAAATCAGATAATGACATAACATGAATGCTTTTGGAGCTATTTTAACTGTAATAACTTGTAGCATTCTGCCGCGTGTTGTTTTTGCCTTCAGTTGAAATAAAAGTCAAAAATTAACACTGGTTAGAAGAGATATAATTCCTCCCCTCCCAAATCAAATATAAGAACTAATATGCTCTACTTTTATGCATTTCTTAAAACATGAGTTAAAAATATTTGGGGATTTATTAAGAAATCACTTATCTTACAAAGTTAACTTAGATGACCTACATACATACCCTTTAGCCTTTAATGCTGCAGGCCTTGAGGTCTGCCTTCAGAGGCCAACATAAGACCCATGCTGCCTTACATACTCAGGGTGTTCACTTACTCAGTGTTGGGAAGAGCTGTTGAAAGGAGTCAACTTACGCAATGCCCATTGTACAATGTTGAATGAGGAGCACAGGAAATGCACGGACATGAACCCTTTCTGTGTCGTACTCACCTAAGGTCAACTGGTCACTAACCATCAGCAATTGTTAATTTTATGTGTGTCAATGGGCTCGGCCATGGTACCCAGATATTTGGAGGATCAAATTGAGAATGTAATATTTTAGTTGCAATCTGAAAGATAAGAATTACCCTAGAGAATGTAGTGAAAAATGCCATCAGCAGAGAGGATAGCATGAGTGGTGGCCTTGAGGCAGAAGGAAATTCAACACATTTGGGGAACACAGGGAAAGGAAAACAGTGTGTCAGGAGAGCAGCAAGGACAGAGTGGAGAGGGATGAAGGTGGAAAAGCAGGTGAGGCAAGATGCTGGGTCTTGCAAAGAAGGAGGATTTTATATTTTCTTCTTAAACTATTGAGAAGTATACAAGGCTTATGTTTAAGCAGAAGAGGAGCAAAATTAGATTTTCTTTGTAAACTGATGACTTTTCTATGTGGATAATGGACTGAGAGGAGAAAACGACCAAGTCTAGAGAACCACTCATTAGGCAACAACAGTGATCTGGAAATTGTTCCAGTTCATCTGTTTTCTGAGCTTATTGGCATAAAGCTGATCAAAATATCCTCTTATCATTAGTTCCACATCTAGTATCTAAAATTACCTATTCCCTATTCATGCATGCTTTCTATTTTATAATTATTAATCTTGCCAGAGGCTTGTCTTTATTAGCCTTTCAAAGAATCAACTTGGCTTTGTGGATCCACAGCATTATATGTTTATTATGTCACAGTCTGATTTTTCTACTTCATTAATTTATGATATAATCTTCATTGTTTCCTCCTTTCTACATTCTTGTATATATTAAGCTATCATTTTCTAACTTGGGTGTTGAACTCGTGAATCTTGAACTTTTATTCTTTCTAATGTAGCATCTGGACTAAGTTTTGTTTTGTTTTTTTTTTTTTCTTAAATAGTACTTCAGCAGACCAAAATAGAACTGGGATAGTTCTTAAAAAATAAAAAGACCAGAAACAACAAAAAAGTACCACTTCTGTTGCCTCCAACATGCATTCATATGTAGTGATTGCACTTCCATTCTGTGTAAATATTTCAAAAATTTCATTATGATTTCTTTAATTTCGGAAGTCTCTAGAAGCATGCTTTGAAATTTTTAAATACCTCTATGTCACTTTTCTTACCATATTTCTTTTTACTTCTAGCTTATTGCATTATCAGAAATATGCATGGAAGTTTTTTACATGGTGAAGCTAACTTTATAGTCCAGCAAATCAGTTTTTAAAAATGCCCCAAGTATTCTTGATAAATATGAACATTTGAGAGCAGATGAGATTATTTAGGTAGAGAGTTTCATATGGTAAAAAAGGGAAGAAAAGCTGTTTTTCTCTTTCTTTTTTAAAAATTATTTATTTGATGAATAGAAATTGGACATATTTATGGTATAAATGATATATTTATGGTATATAACATGATGTTTTGATATAAGTATACATTGTGGAATGTCTAAAACAAGCTATTTAACATACACATTATCTCATGTACTTATCACTTTTTGGTGAGAACTTTTTCCTTCTAATTGAGCAATAATAATTGTATATATTTATGAAGTACAGTGTGATATTTTGATACATGTGTAATGATCAAATCAGAGTAATTAGCGTATTCATTACTTCAAACATTTATCATTACATTGTGTTGAGTATATTTAAAATCCTCTCTTCTAGCTCTTTGAAAATATACCATAAATTATTAAGTACTATTTTTAGCTAAGACGGATATGAAAAGATATCAAGGGCAATATGATTTACATAATTATAGGTATCTTAAATACCATATTTTTGAATATCTAAATTTTCTTGGAACAACTAGACGTATATCAATTTTTCAGTTTAAATGAGGTATTAGGAAACAGGTGATATTTATTTTAAGCCACAGGGCAACATACATAATATTTTAGTGCTTGGATAGAAAATAAAAAAGAAAAATATACAACCAGCTCACCTGAAGATGTTGAAATGAGATAATGTAACAGCTATCTTTTTTCCCATTTTATTTTCCTCCCTTAATGGAGATGGGACAAGAGCACACAGTTGTAGGTAATAGAATTTAAGCATTTTAAAAATCAAGATTCATCACTTTCTTTCTTTTTTACCTTTGTTTCCTAACATTTATGTCTTTCATTTTGTAGTAGAAATTCTAGGAAAAATTTCTATATCAGTTGTCATAGACTTAGGGCTTATCAACGACATCCTTTCAAGACACTTCCATACAAGGATTATAGCGGAAGGGGAGATATTTTAAGCCAAATGATACTTTGCAATAAAGTTAAGTATGCTGCCCTGTGTGAACACAGCAATATAAAGAACTGTGGCTCAGAAAACTGGTCCAAAGACTTGAAACCAAGATCTCATAAACTGTAGAGAGGGACAATGCCACAGAAATGCACTGTCATTGAGTCATCCAAGTAACTTACACTGAGTCACAGTAAACACCCCATCTGAATGCCACATGAATGCTGAAACTGATGGTTTGAGTACATTTTAAAGTAAAAACAGAACTCTGAAATGTTAAGTGTAGCAGAACTCTATTATGGACAATATAAATCATAAAAATAAAGGCCTAGAATAGTCACACTTTAAAATACTGTGACTGGAAAATTTTGATCCTTATCCTTCAGGCTGGTTAGTAGATAGACAGGTGTTAGTCCTCACATCCTGACATCAGTGAAGCAAATGAGTTAGGAAAGAGTGTTATTTGTTAGCATATATTACCAAGACACTATTTTTCTTTTAATGTCCTTAGGCTGACTAGATAGGCATTTATTTGGAAAGTGATGGTAAACCTGTATGTCTTTAACCTGTCTAAAAAGAAATGCCCTATAATCTCAGAAACCAAAGTTAAAATATACTTGCAAGAATGTTTTTCAGGATACCATGTTCTCAAGAATGGGAGTTCTCAGTCATCATGTGAAGCTATCATCTGCCTCCCAATCTCAGTTCCAGGCTTGAAGATAATGTCCAAAAATGAAAGTTACTGTTGTCAAGGTTTAGGATAGAAAGATAAATACAATATATTACCAAGGTCATATATGTTTGCTGAAGCATAGTATTTGGATTCAAGGCCATTAGGAATCATCCTGCCTGGCATGATTTAGGGAAGCATTTGCTGTATTTTGCTCACATCTTTGCCCACAGGAGTGAGCCACAGGGAAGGGAGACGGAAGCCTCCTCAGAATGTTGATGCACCAGGCAACGCCAGCTCCTGGTCCCCACATCACTGCCTTAAGGCTCCATTTGCAAGATAGGGACAGTAGTCCCGGTCATTCTTGAGACCAAAGATACTTAATTCCTGTCGTATATATTCTAATTTGTTTCCAGTCAGCATGATTTCACCCAGAAAATGTTGCAGTAGACTCTGGAGGAAGGCAGAATGAGATAGTAGACGCTTAAAAGTCTGTTTTCGGGCAAGAATCCTCAAATTTACGATGGCATTGCATTAAATACTTGCTTTCTGCTGCTGTAGGTAATTTTTTTACGTTAATCGTTGGAAGAAGGCCCAAATCCTTCAGTGGAGCTCAGAATTGTTTAGTAAGCAGGGATCTTTTGTGCTGCGTGTTAACATAATGTATGACACCATTGTTTTATTTGGGCAACTGCTCAAAAGAGATGAGTAATAAACTGCTTTCTAGGTAATAGTCCTCGGGTTAGATATTACAAAGTTCTGGTTGCCAGAATTTTAGTCTTACAGCCATTCATTTGAGTCAAAGTATCAATGGAGAGGTAAGTATAAAAGAAAAAGACAGCTGTAATTTTATATTTTAATACAGGTAAATCAGTTACTGGAATTGTTTTTTATTAAAGGTAACAATAATGAAGTTTTTTTTTTTAAATTTATCCAGTGAAAAGTTCTAGTAAAGAACCTTTAGAATTAAGCTGATGTGTTTCCTTTGTTCAGGGCAACAGTTGTTTACCACTTCAATCACAAATGGTTCTTTGGCCTGAAGCAAACACTGCAGTGTATCAAATTACAAGCATAAATGCAAACTCCTCGGCCGACTTACTTTTCTGTGTTATATAACCACCTTACCTACTTCAAACAACTTTTATAATTGGGAAATATAAAAATGTAAGATATTAGTATTATTTTGTGAATTTACAAAAACAGGTTGCATTACCTGCAGAATCTTAAATGTGACTGAAAAGCATCAGTGGACTTGAATGTAAAAGCCATATCAAACTCTGGCAATGAAATACTGAAAACTGAAAGGCAAAATAGTAAAAACACATCCAATTCACTTTGTGGTACATCATTCCTTTCCTTCATAATACATGTAACAGTTTCTCTAATAATGATTTTTAAACTAACATGTACTGAGCATTCTTTATGAATCAAGCACTCTTGTATTTTACATATATTAACTGAATTGATCCTGATCATAGTCCTATCCTATACATTATGAAAAAACAAAGACATGGAGAGGCTACATAGCTTGCCTAAATTCACACAGTTGGTAAAAGGTAGGGCTGGTGCTTGAACACAAGCAGTGTGGCTCAGAGACTTGATTTTCAACTACCTGGCTATAACATCTTTCTTTACCTTCGTGACTTTCATAGACATGTACAAAATTATGTTAGAGAAAGATTTTGAACATATTTGTGCTATTATTATTTCTCCTAGTCTCAGTTGATATTACTCAGATATCTTCTTAATACCGAGAGATAATGTTCCTCAGGCTGTCAATAAACTTTGGGTCAAACCTATGTCTTCAATTCCAGTGAAACATCTCTCAGCAACTTCCTTCTGCACCAATACATAGAAATTGAGGTCGGGTAGGGGCAGGTGGTTAAGGCCCAGACTGATGTAAATTCACGTTGTTTTTCTTCCCTGAGGTTTTAATTCAAAATCTCTATTCCTTCTTTGCCATGTTTTCTGTGACCTTTCTTCTCTCAACCCTGAATTGTTTTCTAACTATGGCTAAAAGGTGTGACTCTCAATATGCGAATATTGGAATTGAAATTCTTCTGCTTAAATACATGTATAGATCTATGTTTCCATATCGTAGTTAGTTTTTACCACACAAGGTTCTTCCCACTTGGGGACCAATAAATATACAGGCTGTTCCTCACTATAAATATTTTAAAGATTCTGAAAGGCATAAGTATATGACCTTAGCCATTCCTAAAACATCAGACATTCTGAGTATGGAAGTCATATGGATGCACTCTCTGACAGGCATGGAAATCAAGAGCATTACAGTATTTTGACAGCTGAGCTAGGCGCTCTGAGGCAGTCCCCTGTGTAAGGGTGAAGAGAAATGCATTACCACTAGAACTGCCTCAAAGCAAGAAAGAAAAGCTGGAATACTGTCAGGTTTTCCTGGACAAGGTGAACACAAGAGGAATATGGAGACCAATCTGTATGAGACGGAGAAAGAGCTAAAAGATTATCAGCAGAGTCCCCTAAAATGATAAGGTCAAGGACCCAACAGGACTGTTGTTTTTGGCATCACTACAGGCCCAAGTGGCTGCAAATTTCAGGTGTTCAGCAGAAGCGGCATTCAACAGCATCAGGCAATGATGAAGGGAACAGATGGCAAAAGAAATGTGACAATATCAAGGTGTGCCTTAGGAGAAAAGTGATGCACATTCCCAAGGTGCAGAGCAATAATAAATAAAGCACCCTTTTTCAAATAATCATTATAAAGCTATCTTTATTAAACCTTCTAGGGCTTTATTAAATCAATTCTATAAATAAAAATGTATGATTAATGTTAAGTGCATTTTCAAGTTCACTTTTCTCTTCTAAAAGAAATATGAGAGAAAAAGCAAGCAAGAAATTCTCTGTTAATGTACCCCTTTCTTTATAAGGCAAGGGCTAAAAAACAGCTAAGGATGTTATGGGGTAAAAGAAGAAAACACAGGCTAGGTTAAAATCCCCAAATCCAATCTCCGTATGTGACAGCTAAAACAAAAGTAATGAAAGGCCAGAAAGATGACATAGCTTCACTGGAAGTCACACTAAAGTAAACAGAACAGTAACATTAATGGTAGAAAATCTGTGTGATTTATTATTCATTTAGATGACTTGTCAAGTTATAGACCAAGTATTTTTGTAACTGTTCATTATATATAGAAAATTAAATACACGAAATAATTTGGTCATTTCCAATTCAGTTACAGGCACCCAGACACATCTTACATAGCACAACTAAAGTTATTGCATATGAATCCATCTGTGTGACAAGCAAAATGATAAGCCATGTGGCCAATCTGGTCACCTTGAAGACTGTGTAGCGATCTCATATCAACTATTAAGATGGTTGAAAAGATGTTATCAGTTTAGTGGGATATCATCTGTGCATAAAGACATATACAAAAATATACCAAATGATAAATACTACCCAGCCCAACTTTACCTTCAGTAGATAACTGAATGCTTACGGAAATGTGTGAAGGATCCAGAATAGTATCAGTTAAAGAATTAGTCATGTACTCCAGATATTTTTTTAAGTATGCTTATAAATGGTACTGAATGAGGGAATAAATTTAAGCCTATTGTTGTTTAAGGAAAATAACCTATCAAGACATATGTGATACTATTTAATTAGAATAAACTTTCTCTTATCCAGTGGTGATTAAAATCAAGTAATTAAAATATCCAGAGATAGTTCTAAAATAAGAATATGCCATATATTGTTTCTCAGAAGTCAAAAATAAATTTTAAACAATTTTACATTGAATTTCATTCATCGAATTAAATCTTATTCTGAGTGTATTTACTTTTTATCATGTGACGGTGAATGGAATGGACAACTCTTCATTTGAAACTGTTACAAAATAAGATAGTGAATCAGAGGAAGCAGTTCTTCCAAAGACCTTAGGAAATAAGAATAACCAACTAATGAAGAATAAAGACAACCAATAGCTCCAAGAACCGCAGAGCCATAATGAGGTCATTCAGGGTAGGGTCACGGTCAACATTCATTGTATCTTAAATCTTCATACAATGTTTAAAATAGATCCAGAAGACAGTGTTTATATAATACAGTAGAAAAATTTTGTAGTAACTTTGTAAAAGATTGCCAACAAAAGTCTATTGTGATAACTCAAGTATAAATATTCCACAGGAATCATTTCTACTGTATAGCACTTTCTATCTTGTCCTTTTGAGAATTTTGTAACTCTTTAAATAATACAAATTGCCATCATTATATTAGTTTTCAGAAACATGTGACGAGGCGCCCAGAGGGTATAAAGTTGTGACAGCTATGGAGGAAACACGTGGCACGTTCAAGTCAGCTCTTGTGCAGCACTAGTTGTTCCTGAGCATTCTCTATCTCTGTTCCCAGGGAAAGGCTGACAGACTAGAGGATTCACAGGGAATGAGGCTCGAGGGTTCACTGTTGTGGTTCTTAACAAGAACATTTTCCTGCCAATCCAGGAAAATATGCACAAAAGAGAGAGAGATTGATAATAAAAGGTAGGAAAACCCTGGAACAATTTTAGATGGAGCAGTCCAGAGAAAAGTCATGAATATAGAATAGGCAATGTATTAACATAGACTTCAGCTGTACCTTCGCTCCACACTGCTTTGTACACATCTTTAATCATTTCATCTTCATTCCCAGCTGCAGTAACAATGTCATGGGGGCACATAACAGTGTAAGGGAATCTGGCTGATCTTGTACATTTCCTCCCCCTACTCTCTCTCATCACGGTGATGAGGCCTCTGAGGTTGTCAAACGTTGTTGCACATTGACATCATCAAAGTAATTATGAAAGCTTGGGCCCAATCCCAGACCAAGTGAATTTGAATTGGGGAGTGGGCACCAAGGTGTGGATATTTTTGAAATTTCCCCAGATTAGATCATTCACCATGTTGAAATATCCCCTATATACATACACCTCCCCAAAACTGAGACACAAAGCTGAGGCTGGGGCTGCATTAGCTGACAGTCTGTCATCATCTACCCACTTATGCACAATCTCTATAAAAGAAAGATAATGCATTAAACCATCTACAGCATGGGATGCAAAATTAATGGATGCAAGGAGAACAAATAGTTAAAGTAAGCATATTGAATATCATCAAATAGATAAGAATTTTGGGTATATAAGCATGCACAAGAAGACTGTACAACTGTAGATAATAAACATAAAAGTGAAAATTAAAAATTCACCAGATTGACTAAAGAGCAAATGATTTAGGGTAAAGAGTGAATTTGTGAGCCAACAATGTAGACTGTGAAATGTTCTCAGGAGCCATCAGTAAGGAATAAAAGGATGGAAAATGTAAAAAAAAGCTTCAGAGATGTAGAGGACACAGGCAGAAATGGCAAAAACTAAGATCCTCATCAATGGCAGAGATTTCCATGAGCTCCCCTCCTTCTTCTTTACTGGAAAACCTCCATTGCCCAATCCTCCTGGATTAAGTGCTCATGGCTTCTAGTGCCTCCAGTACTACTTCCATTCTGGGTCTCTGAGGTCAGTAATTTCTCACATATCTGATCATCAGAATATTCCCAGAGGGACTTGCTTAGTGTGGCAACTGGAAAAAGGAGTTGTCCTCTAGGGAGAGGCTGGTGAGAAGAATCTTACTGGCAGGTTGTATTGGACATAGTAAAAAAAAAAAAAAAAAATTACTGTTTCCCAATTACACTGCAGATATTTACTGTGTTTCCCAATTTTACTGCAGATATTGCTATGACCAATATCTAATATTTAAAGAAATATGTTCATCAAATGTAATCTGTAATTGTTTTTGTTTTAGAGAAAATCTCTTACTTAATTTCTTGTAAAATTAAACTGCAAAGAAACAAACAAACAAAAAAGGCCAATCACCAACGCAACTCTTTAAATTAGTTGGCTGGGGATGAATCAGGATTCAGGGTTCCTCAGAGACGCCTGGAACCAACAACCTTCACCAGAGAGGCATAGGGGACACTGAGCTGGAAAGGCAGACAAACCACCAAGATACATAAGAGAGCTAACGTTCAAAATGTCATGCAGCATGCCTGTTGGGGGTAGTGAGGAAATGGATGCGGCAGAAAAGAATTATATCTGATGGAAACAGAGGGAAGTTTAAGAGAAAACACAAAATTTGGAAGCCAGAGAGGTAAGAAAAGAATGTAATAAGTCCTGATCAAATAAAGTACTCCAATGGGATGTTGAGTAACTGCCAGCTTTGTAACTGGCTTTTAGTTTCATCAGAGGCCTCATAAATGGTGAAAGGAAGCAGGGTAATGGTTCAAGCAAAGAGCAGTGAGATCTTTCTGATATTACAATTATGCTCATAGCATTTCCCCAGCCTAAGGGAATAGACGCATCTCCTATTCTTTACAGACAATGTCTAGCTTTCTGATTCTTGGAGTAACTTTCCCACCTTACGTTAGAGGGAGCCTTTTACTTGGAGTGATCCAGTGTTAGAAACCACATTTTGTTGACAAGCCTGAGAATGCCCTTCACCTGGCTAGACAAGTAGCTCTTGGGAATATCATTTTCCTTTCCTGAGCAAACACCTCCTCCAGACAGTGGCTTTAGGGGAAGGCAGGCAAGACTACCACTGGCTGTAGAGCTCCACACCACAAAATCAAGACTGCAAGGGTAGAGGAAATCCATGAGAAGTAGGAGCAACAGGGTTGGCATACAGAAGGAACTGTGTCCAACTAGGTGTTTCTAATATCCCAAAGCAAGAGGGCCCAACTGGGAAAGGGCCAAGTTTAAAATTTTGCCTATTCAATATTTTGTCTGATTTTCAACAAGAATTTTATGTAATGTTCCTAAAATATTTTACTTGTTTTATTTTAGCACTATTTGCAAACATTAAGAATCAGGTTACATAAGCAAAAACTCATCTCTGTAGCTGTCATATCTTCCTTTAATGCAGCTGCTTCTAATGTTTCCTGACCACTAGAAATATGTTCTAGCTGTAGAGAACTCTTATCCCATTTGTAAATTATACTATCTTAATATCTTGCCTAAACATTGATTCTGAGTACCCAAAATGTTCCATTCCTGCCCGACAAATTTCTAGTCCATTTTCATGATCCAGCCACCAGAAATCATAAACACTTAATAGCTCCCTAAACAGAAACCCTAAAAACTCCATATAAAGATCTGCTTAAGAAAGGGTGGGCATAGGAATCATGTCTTTCTTAGTTTTCAAGTCTACGTACTTGACACTCTGAAAATGTCTTCTACTGAAGTGTTATTATAAGAAAATAAAAATTTCCAAATTAAATAAAGTCCTGAAAATTTTAAATGTGAGACTACCATTAATTCAATTTTTAAACCACTTAATCAAATAAAAGCTATTTTATTTTCCCTTGAGCTCAACTTACTATTCTTTGAGAAAGCATAAAGGGATCACAACTATTAAATCAGATTGTTTTGTAGCATGATGACCAAAAATCATGAACAATATCTATCCTATACAAACTACTCAAAAGACCAATTAGTAGGGGCTGAAAACATTTCATCTCTTAAAATTCATATTAAATATATATAAGTTTCATTAAGAAACCCGAGAAATTTACCAAAGTAGCCCTCCGTGCCTGTAATTCTTTGGTGTAGTCTTCCTAATCCTCTAGTCTTTTTTTTTTTAATTTTTTTTTATTATACTTTAAGTTTTAGGGTACATGTGCACATTGTGCAGGTTAGTTACATACGCATACATGTGCCATGCTGGTGTGCTGCACCCACTAACTCATCATCTAGCATTAGTTATATCTCCCAATGCTATCCCTCCTCCCTCCCCCCACCCCACAACAGTCCCCAGAGTGTGATGTTCCCCTTCCTGTGTCCATGTGATCTCATTGTTCAATTCCCACCTATGAGTGAGAATATGTGGTGTTTGGTTTTTTGTTCTTGCAATAGTTTACTGAGAATGATGATTTCCAATTTCATCCATGTCCCTACAAAGGACATGAACTCGTCATTTTTTATGGCTGCATAGTATTCCATGGTGTATATGTGCCACATTTTCTTAATCCAGAGCCCGCATCGCCAAGTCAATCCTAAGCCAAAAGAACAAAGCTGGAGGCATCACGCTACCTGACTTCAAACTATACTACAAGGCTACAGGAACCAAAACAGCATGGTACTGGTACCAAAACAGAGATATAGATCAATGGAACAGAACAGAGCCCTCAGAAATAACGCCGCATATCTACAACTATCTGATCTTTGACAAACCTGAGAAAAACAAGCAATGGGGAAAGGATTCCCTATTTAATAAACGGTGCTGCGAAAACTGGCTAGCCATATGTAGAAAGCTGAAACTGGATCCCTTCCTTACACCTTATACAAAAATCAATTGAAGATGGATTAAAGACTTAAATGTTAGACCTAAAACCATAAAAACCCTAGAAGAAAACCTAGGCATTACCATTCAGGACATAGGCATGGGCAAGGACTTCATGTCTAAAACACCAAAAGCAATGGCAACAAAAGACAAAATTGACAAATGGGATCTAATTAAACTAAAGAGCTTCTGCACAGCAAAAGAAACTACCATCAGAGTGAACAAGCAACCTACAAAATGGGAGAAAATTTTCGCAACCTACTCATCTGACAAAGGGCTAATATCCAGAATCTACAATGAACTCAAACAAATTTACAAGAAAAAAACAAACAACCCCATCAAAAAGTGGGCAAAGGACATGAACAGACACTTCTCAAAAGAAGACATTTATGCAGCCAAAAAACACATGAAAAAATGCTCATCATCACTGGCCATCAGAGAAATGCAAATCAAAACCACAATGAGATACCATCTCACACCAGTTAGAATAGCAATCATTAAAAAGTCAGGAAACAACAGGTGCTGGAGAGGATGTGGAGAAATAGGAACACTTTTACACTGTTGGTGGGACTGTAAACTAGTTCAACCATTGTGGAAGTCAGTGTGGCGATTCCTCAGGGATCTAGAACTAGAAATACCATTTGACCCAGCCATCCCATTACTGGGTATATACCCAAAGGACTATAAATCATGCTGCTATAAAGACACATGAACACGTATGTTTATTGCGGCATTATTCACAATAGCAAAGACTTGGAACCAACCCAAATGTCCTCTAGTCTTTATGACCCTCTGATGGCTGCAGTCTTCCCTAGGGTAGATTGTACTACGGCCTCTTCCACATATGCTGGTTCTAGCTCATCATGCTCATTATCTTAATGGACAACTGTAGCCCTCCAACTGATTTCTCAGTCACTACAAGTAACAGAAATATTTTCATTATTGCCTATACCTTCAGCTATCAAATAGCAGATACATTTTATTTACTTCCCTTTTGAACTATTTTTCCCAGCTTAGTAAAAACAAACCAATAATCTCTTACATGTCAAACATAAAAAAGGAGTATATAAGGTTCAAAAATAAAAAAAAATCAAGATCCAGATATAAATGAAGTTGCATAGTATTTTCAATATGAAAATTTCAGAAACAGGGGTTTTCCACCTCTTAGCAAAAAAATAAAGGAAAGAAATTTAACCAAATTAACAGACTTGCAGTAATTTAAATTACATTTATCATTCTCAGAATTTTTAATTATACTCCAAAAATATTTTTAGTTGTATGATAAAAACTAAATCAACTTAGAATTATCTTGAGACTATCTAGCCTTAATACATTAGCCAGATCAAAGCACTAACATAGAAACATTTAATACGTAAAAGAATAATGCAAATTAGATAACTAGATTTATCTGACTCAAGCCAAATAGATTGGACAAAAATTGCTAAATGAATAGTAGATTTGATCAATAAATGTGCAATTCTCTGGGAACTAGTTCAGATACTTGGTAAACAGTGGAAATAAAAAGCCTGATAGGACAATTCTTTAGAAAAACTGTTGCTCTCTTAATTAAAACTCTATTTTCTTTTTCTCCATCTCCTTAACTTTATGAAATACTTGTCAGTTATTTACAGAGGTACTGGTTTAGAAACACAACTAGAATGCATTTGACACAGTTATTATTATGATTATCATTACTAATATTTATTTAGAAAACACTTAATATTATTCCAGGTCTTCCATACATATTTTCTCATTTAGTCCTCAGAATTGCCCTCATACATAAGTATTATCCTAGGGGTAGAACATAACTCCCTATTCCTTAAGTGTGTACTGCACATAGTGACTTCCTTCCAAAGAGTATAATACACGCAGATAGGAAAAAGAGTAATCTTACAGTAGGGAAATTTGAAAAACAGTCCTTCAGCCAAATGATCCAGATAAATATTAACAGTGATAAGTCATGTTGAAAGTATGTACCTTGATATGCTGTGATGAAACTGGCAACAGTCCTCTGTGGTCTTCCTTCCCAAAACCTACAACCCCAGTCTAATCATGAGAAAAACATCAGACAAATCCCTATTGAGGGGCAGGCTACAAAAATATCTGACTGATGTGTTTCAAAACTTAGCTTGACTTAATTATTTTACATTATGTTGCTTTGTACCCCATAAAAACACACAACTATAATGTCAATATATTATTTAAAAATAAAAATAAATAATATATAAAAAGAAAACCTGATATAGCAATCAGTTCTTCAGGATTCAATTCAGGGTATAAAATCTACTCAATTTTTCTCACCTACAAACTAGCTAAACAGCAATCATTTTAATGCAAACTAATGTTTTAAAATTTTTCTTCTAATTTTTTTTTTGGTAGAGACATGGTCTCACTGTTGCCCAGGTTGGTCTGAAATTCCTGGCTTCAAGCAAGCCTCCTGCCTTGAGATACCATTTGACCCAGCAATCCCATTACTGGGTATATACCCAAAGTAACATAAATTGTTCTATTATAAAGACACACATGTATGTATGTTCATTGTAGCCCTATTCACAATAGCAAAGACATGGAATCCACCTAAATGCCCAACAATGATAGACTGGATAAAGAAAATGTGGTACATATACATCATGGAATACTATGCAGCCATAACAAAGAATGAGATCATGTCCTTTGCAGGGACATGGATAGAGCTGGAGGCCACTATCTTAGAAAATGAATGCAGGAACAAACAACTAAATACTGCATGTTCCTCCTTATAAATGGAGCTAAATGATGAGAACACATGGACACATCCAGGGAAACAACTTACACAGGCCTATCAGAGAATGGAGGGTGAGAGGGAGAGGATCAGGAAAAATAACTAATGGGTACTAGGCTCAATACCTGGGTGATGAAATAATCCATACAACAAACTTCCATGACACAAGTTTACCTATATGAAAAACCTGCACATATACCCCTGAATTTAAAATAAAAGTTAAAAAGGAAAAAAAAAAAAAAGAAGCAATCCTCATGCCTCAAACTCCCAACATGTTGAGATTACAGGCGTGAGCCACATGCATGGCAAAATGCTTAGTTTCTTAATGCATCCACTAGTTTGTATTTTATTTGACTAAAAATGTAAAGATAACAAATATAAAATAGATCAACTGATAGCTGAATAAATAAATGTCTGAAACCTGTACATAACAACACTGTGAAGATGATAAAAAATAAGATAAACCTGAGAAACTGTCATTATAGCAAAGAGTAAACAAAGGAGACATGACAACAAAATACAACATTGTATCCTGGATGGGATCCTGGAACAGAAAAAGGACATGAGATAAAAACTAAGGAAATTTTAATAAACTGTGTATGTTACTTAATAATAGTGCATCAATCTTAGGCCATTAATTGTGACAAATGTACTACATCACTATAAGATATTAGTAAAAGGAGAAACTCCTTTTGGAGAATATAAGAACTATCTGTATGTATTATCACAAATTTCCTGTTAATCTAAATCTATTATGAATCAAATTATTATTTAAAAAACATGGGAAAAAATTCATACACACGGTGATTTGGCTTGGATATCTGTCCCCTCCAAATCTCATGTTGAAATGTGATTCCTAATATTGGACATGGGGCCTGGCAGAAGATGTTTGGGTCATGGGGATGGACCCCTCATGAATGTCTTGGTGCCCTCCCCATGGTAATGAGTGAGTTCTTGCTCTGTAAGTTCAGGCAAGAGCTGGTCATTTAAAAGAGCCTGGCACCTGCTCTATCTCTGTCTTGCTTCCTCTTTCACCATGTAATACACCAGATCCCCCTTCACCTTTCGCCATGATTGTAAGCTTCCTGAGGCCCTCGCCAGAAGCAGATGCCAGCACCACACTTCCTGTACAACCTGCAGAACCATGAGCCAAAATAAACCTTTCTTTATAAGTTATCCAGCCTCAGGTGGTATTTCTTTATAGCAGTGTAACAGACTAACACACATACAAACTCGAAGACACACACACAGATTGGTATTACCTTAATTTACAGTTGAGAAAACAGAGCTTCTTATAGATCCAGTGATCTGTCTAGATCACAAAGGATGAATTTGGATCATAATAGGATTTTCAAATCTAAAAGCAAAGCTTTCCTCCAGTAAAACCGTTGCCTCTTTATTGCACATTCATTGTAAATAAGGACTTTAAATTTCCATCTTAGTTAAAAACAGTATGTTTTACTCTGCTGAAGGATGGGCAGGAAGTTAAGGGCTGATTGTTAGGGATTTTATATAGGTGCATGAAACATATCAGACTTCCACACTGACGAACTGCTGAGCAAGGGTCTGATTTTTCCCCCACTAAGGCACATGGCTTGGGCAGGCCTTTTTTGAAAGTGGTGGAATTCAATCATTTAGATCCCAATTTCTGCAGTCATGGCTTTAGGGAACCTTTCTATAGATGCTGGATTCATTTTCTCCTACTGTTATCTTTTCATTTATCCAGAGGTCATTCTTATCTCTTCTCTTGGTTGAATCTCAAGGTTGTCCCAGCTTATTTGTGTAATATGTCTGCACCTGGTGTCCCTGATCTTATTAAAACAGCTCATCTCCTATTTTCAGCTTTTTTTCTAGGCAGTATTTTTAACCCATTTATTCTTCTTTCACTAATTCTATCTTCAATAGTTAAATACATTCTAAGCCAAGTTTATAACCTGTAATGTTCTAAATACTTATTTTTTTTTAATTCCATTGTTTTCTTTATCAAAGACAGGAGTAATAGATTAGGTTTGTATTGGTAAAAATAATTTTATTAATTTACGATTAGCATGTGTCTAATAAGAATCAATCTTTTCAGTTAAACAGGCAAATGGGCTAATGTTCTCTCTTTCTGAAATCAAAAACTGAATGGTCAAATCGACTTTACACAACAACCTCCAATGTTAAATGATCCAAATATGTGGTTATGTCACCTACTGCTTGGTTTTCTCTTTTAAATAAAGTGTTGTCTAGTGTAAAATACTGATCTCTTTCCCATCTCAGAAGAAAAGTCCAAGACATTCAGAATTCAATAAACTTATTTTTGAATCAAACCCTGACTTTTTCTGAGAAGAAAGACAAACTACTGAAGGATGCATACTTATTTTGTCACCATCTTGCTATCTTCCCTTCTCCCTTCTCACTATATCCTTCCATAATCACCCCATCTCTCTCTCTCTCTCTCACACACACACACCCCACACACACCATCCATCAGGGGAGCTACAGAACACACTTATAACTCAGAGGGTCCCTGGTTTATAACCCTCCTAGCAGCAATACAAATGTCCACATTTTATGATCAGGTTTTCCTTGCTAGAAGCTTTTGTGAGGTCATCATAGCCAAATGTTATTTTATTTCTTTTATTTCAGAGCCTATTTAAGCAATTCTGAATATAATGTTCAAGTTTTCAAAATGCATAACTGTAGATTCATTATAATTCTGTCAAATTTCTTTTGTTTTATCCTCAGTAAGCATGACCCCTGCTCTCCATACAATAATGTCTTTTCTCAGCCTCTAGTGTTTTAAATTCAGTAATTTCATTCTCTTAAATTTTATAACTAGTTGTCACTTTGCATCCTTTTAACAGTTGTTCTTTGAACACTTCATAAGGCTGAATATATTGTTATTTCACTTGATCTATACTGAGTCTACTCATAGCAAGTTGGGTTTATATTTAACCTTAAGGACCTACATCCATTCAACAAACATGTTGAGACAGTCCTTGCTCTTACAGGGCTCAGAATGTCTTAGCATGTTACCTGTGTATACATAAAAGTAAATACATATGGACAATGCACTTTAGAACCTGTACAAGGTAGAGTAGAGTAGAGAAAGGAGTAACCTTCCAGCAGTTGGGATCATTTACTAGAGGTCATACCTATGCTGATGTTTGAAGTATGTGCAAAAAATGTAGCTTCTGTGGAAACAAAGCTACAAACAAATGAAAAGTCAAATCTAGTTTACAATTACTTTTGCCTTTTGCTGGCATATGCCATTCTCCTAGCAAATATTCAACTTTTCTAGATAGATTAATGCCCCCTAAGGGACCTACCATTTATGGGGCTTAATATCATTGAAAAGAAAGCTCAGTTTAATATTATTTATAATTTGTTGCCATGAATTCTGGTAGAATAAAAGCTCCTTTTGTTCACCAATGCATTATAAGCATGGAGTATAAACACTATGCATTGAACAAATATTTGTTAATCTGACTAAATGAACAAATATCCTAGTATTTCATTTTATAAACATGAACAGAGCACTTACCTTATGGGTTATACTAGACCTCACTATCCTATTAAAGGTGATACAAAAAGAAACAATACTGTAAGTATTTGCAACATTTACTTTACAGTTAAAGGGAAGGCAATAGTAAGGTCAGTTGGTCAGTTAAGTTACTTTTCAACTCTGAAATAAAAAATGCTTTCTAGGAACAGAAGGGTAGGCTAATGGTAAGGAATAGTCATAACACAGGAAGGGCATCTAGCTTCACTGGCTGAAGCTAGAAAAGTCAAAATGCAATGACTCTTCTTCTTTTTTTTTTTTCTTTGAGACAGAGTCTCGCTCTGTCACCCAGGCTGGAGTGCAGTGGCACGATCTCTGCTCACTGCAAGCTCTGCCTCCCGGGTTCACGCCAAATGACTCTTCTTTTGAACAGGACTTGCTTCACATCTTCTTTTCCCTCCTGATTGCTTTGTCCAGGGTGCCTGTGCTAACACCTCTGCTGTGTTAATAAAATTTCCTTTTCTTGCCAGCCTTCAAGAAGAAAGATGATTAAAATGCACCTAGTTCTGCACTCAGGAGCCTATACTTAAGATCAGTGGCTAAAATAGGCTTTCAATTTCCAAAACGATGAATAAGTTACCAGAGTGAGTTTCCAGTGAATCGGCTGTAAGGCATACTAATGCCTGTCTAACGCCATATCAGGTCTCTCCCTGACCTAAGAAATCACTCCCTGCCTAAGCCCTCATTCTCCCCTAAATATCCCCTACTATGTTAGTTGCCTTTTGTCTAAAACAAAGAAAATCACTAAAAAAAGCAAGACCAAATAAAACCTCATATGAACAAAGTAGGCCTTTTAAGCAAAAATGTTTTATGTGATAGCCACACTGCCTGATGCACTGTAAATGTTAAATGTTAAATAATGGTTTACAATAAGAGGGAAGACGGAGAGCTTACGACTCAGAAAACTATATTTTCATTTCTGACCTAGGCAAAATGAATCATGTTGCTATTGTTCGCCTATCTCAATAACTTAGAAATGTTGTCATTTCTTTTACAGAGAAAACACAGTATAAAGTTGGAATACTGCAGAAAGAAAAAGAGAACTATCACTGAAATTAAGTCAAAATATTTGGTTGAGTTCTATTTAACATATCTTAAGTTGCATAGCCATGATTCAGAGGTTTCATCTTCCATTTACAACAACATAATAATTTTGAAATCACCATAAAAATCCCAAGAACCTAATGTGGTAGCTTCACAAGGAAGCATGCCTCCTGCCTGCCTTCCTTTCCTTTCCTCCTTTCACCATACATCACCTCCACATTACAGATGAAGAAAATGAAGATGCTGGCACAAATGGATTAAGGGCCTTGTCCTGTAACTGAACTGTCATTTGAACCCACGTCTGTGTAACTCCAGAGGTAAGATTTTTGGAGAGCAATAGCTACCTATATATGGATGCTACCTATATATAGTATACATATAACTATCTAGATACTTTCTATCATGCCAAAGTCACAACTTTAGAAAAAGATAGGCTAAAGTCAGGAAATTGGATGCATTTTCAATGGAAATGCCTCAAAGAGAGTATATTATGATGATTAAAGCAAAGCTCACTAGAGTATTAGAACAAAATGACAACGTTCATACACTGGTGAGGGTGCACTGTGTGTGTTATTTAAGGCATTTATGTAACTACACAACCCTACTATGAAGCAATTGGGTGACATCTATCACAACCTAAAATAGCAACAGTACTTTGGAGAATCAATCCTAGACAAATAATTTAAACTTGTGGGAAATGTGATATGTACAGAAGGATCCACCTTATCCTTACGTTTAATAGCCAAGCAAAAAAATAAAAATAAAAAAAAGAAAGGAAAGAGAAAGAGAAAGGGAAGAGGAAAGGGAAGGGGAAGGGATTCCCAACCATTAGGACTATAACTATGTTAACAACGGAACACTGATTCCATTAAATACTATGCGGACATAAAAAATACTGGTTATTTTGAAGATTATTTTAGGAAAAGGTACAAATGCTTATGATACATGTTGGTCCCATCACTCAGCTCCAGCTACTACTGAGCACCCTACCTCATGCATCAATGTCAATGAGAATGGAAAGAATCTGACTTGAAGATGGATTCCCTAAGCGTTCAGTCTGGTAAACTGGTGTGAATAAGTCAGAATCCAATAGGTAGCTTAATTGTTGCTTCCTAAACCCCCCAAATTTTAGTTATTTGTACTAGTAAAGGTAGAAAGCATTGGTTTAACTTAGTTGACCAAATGAGGTGAAAAGCTACATATTCAAAAAATGCACAATATGAGGAATTAGAAAAAACAAGCCCATGGTGATATTATTGGAAAGAAATATACCAGTAAGAACACATGAAGTGATAAAAACTATACTTCTTTTTCCAGCATTTTAAAAATATTTCTATAATATGGTTCAACTGCTTCGCACAAAAAAATTTGAGTATATTTTTAACTGTATTGTCATTCCTATGAAACAGTTCCTTCACAAAACACTCATATTTAAGGAATACATGTTTTTTTGTTTTTATTTTTGTTTTCTTTTTACAAAATCAAAGAAAGAAATTAAAACATAAGGCAAAAAACACTTATTTTCCTTGCTACTTAAGACTTCAAATTATGTTACTTTTTTCACTTAAAAGTTTATTTTTTTTCGGATTTCTAGAGTCAATTACTGAACTCTCTGAATAGGCTGCCAAAATAAGTATCTACTGATATTTTATTTCCACTTTGTAGAGCCCTAACTGAGCATTCATGTTACCAATAAAAACAGGATATTATCTCTCCATAGTCTAAAATCCTAAATGACTATCAGTTTACAAATAAAATTCAAAGAAATGATCTCTTCTATTTCTACCAAGAAAAAAGCCAACTAACCAAAATTATTAGGGAAAAAAACTCAACATTTCAACTGATAACATTCAGATGAACCTGAACAATTACAATATAGATTAAAAGTTAGAAAAAATATATGAAGTATAAACATAGCTAAATGACTAAAAAATCCTCATGTTTTATTAATGAATTGTGTTATGTTTCCCAGTTAACAAATCCTTTAACCACTGACCACCAGACTTCAATCTATAAATACCTTAGAAGTAAATTGTTTCCATTGGATAAGCATTACTGTTTTAAGTTATACATGGCTTCTAATATATTAATTTGCTAATTTTTACATTAGTGACCTCAGATAACAACTGCACTTTAACTAGTATCTTGTACTCAAACACCATGGCAGCTCATTTCAGGCAGCCTGCCAAAAGCAAGGGAATACATTGCATTTTGAAATACTGAAGTTATTTAACACTTTGTCTTGAAGATATGCCTCAAATATGTTATAAATTTCCTAGCTTTATCATGCAGACATACTGATTCTAATTTAATCATTCCCGCTGGTCTCAAGAACACCACTATAAACAATCATTTTACTAGGATCCAAGAATAGGTAGTTACGCACAGGGGGTTAGATCTGTACTGATTCTGGTTATTTCATTTATTGAGATTATAAAACACTTAGGAGACAAACATGCCTATCTTGGATTCAAAAATATCACATGGATAGTTGTATTATCAAGCCCAGAAAAATAAGTTACTGTATAATCAGTGCATCAGTTTTATGACGGGGAAAAAAATAACCCAAAAATTTATAATAGCATTATAATTCTAAACTGCAATCCCCTAAAATCCCACCCTAGCGTTCATATTTTTACTACCATACTTAATAGTATAATCGATGTTTCTCTTTCTACCTCACTATTTAGCATATATTTTCCACCCAGTCACTCAATTAAAACTCCTCCCCTTCAGACTCTATAAACCACTGGGCAAAAAAAGATACCAGGAAATGGAGACTGCGAATCATCATCATACTTAAGACCAGAGAAGCAACTCAAAGCACTTCCCATTAGGTATGTTATATACATATACATATGTACACATATGCACATACATATCTATACACATATACATATGCATACATATATGTACATGTACACACACACACACACACACACACAACCATATAACCATTTACTGATGGAAGAGGATAACATTTACTGAGTGTATCCTATGCACTGGGCACTGCACTTAGCATGATTCACATATTATATTATTAATATTTAATCTTCAGAGCAACCCCATGAGGTTATAAATAACTAAAGACTCAGAAAGTACTCTGGCCAAGGTTACTTAGGTAGAATGTTAAGTAAGGTCTAAAGACTATGAGCTCATTAAAGCAAAGGACTATGATCTCTCTAGTTCTACATTCCAGTGCCTAGCACAGGGCCAAAACATGGGTGTTTCAACATCTGGTAATAAAGTGATATTTGAACCTTAGTCAATAATCCAAGCCACAGCTCCATTCTCACCAAAAACAAAAAAAAAAACAAAATTATAAAACACACTCCAGACTATGTGCAGCAGTGAGATGTATTATTATTACAGGAAAAGTGTGGGCAGATGAAATTTTATCAAACGTGGCATAGTGCACATTTTACTAAAGCAAGAAAAGATAAGAATTTTTTAAATATTTCCTTTTTGCAGGTTGTGTTTGTATTTGATTTGATTCTCAAGATTTTCCAAGAGCTTGGCATGGTGATGGACTTGTCTACCAAGAATACATTTTATAAAACTCTAAAGTATTTTTCTGGAACTTCATCAGAAACGGAGGTTAAACTACTCACTTGTGTTTTACTGTTTATGCACCCATTAGGGAGCAAGTACACACCTGAGGCTCCTCGCTAGCAGTATTGCTTACTACTGAGAATCTGCATGTTCAGCTTTGCTGGCTTTTGTCAATATAGTGGTAGTTATATAGGCTGTTGGCTGTCTCTTTTCTAGATTTCTGTTTCTTTGGGCTTTGCAAGCATCATAAACTTTCTTTACTTTTAAAACCTTCTTTTCAAGTAATTGGCAATTTTGGAGTAAGTTAAAGTTTTTGAATTCAGGCTGGGTGCGGTGGCTCAAGCCTGTAATCCCAGCACTTTGAGAGGCCGAGGCGGGTGAATCACAAGGTCAGGAGATCGTAGCCATCCTGGCTAACATGGTGAAACCCCGTCTCTACTAAAAATACAAAAAAAAAGAAAAAAAAAAAATTAGCCGAGCGTGGTAGCGGGTGCCTGTAGTCCCAGCTACTTGGGAGGCTGAGGCAGGAGAATGGCGTGAACCCGGGAGGTGGAGCTTGCAGTGAGCCGAGATCGCGCCACTGCACTCCAGCCTGGCGACAGAGCAAGACTCCGTCTCAAATAAATAAATAAATAAATAAAATAAATAAAGTTTTTTTAATTCAAAAGGAGTGTCGATACACCACTATCATTGCCACCACATTTCTATATAAATTTATGACAGAAAATCAATCATGACAATCAACACCCTTTGCTCTGTGCATTATAATAATGTCATTTCCTATTGTCTCAATGAGTGTGCTCAAAAACAAACATAACATAAAGATGCAATTTCCTAAAAAAAAATTCAATTTTTTCTTCCCTTTTTAGACATGCAGCTATACTGATCCACTTTTCCAAAGCCACTTATCCTCTCAAATGTATCACAGTATATATAAACTGTTCTGGCTGATTACTTAGAGCAGGGCTTAAATTACAGGAAAGCCAAGGCAGAGAGGAGATCTATATGGAAAAATTCCCCACCCATCCGACACATGAGTTTTCTAGGGCTGACATAACAAATATCACAGACTGGGTGGCTTAAACAACAGACAGTTATTGTCTCATAGTGCTAGAAGCTGGAAGTTTAACATCAAGGTAACAGCAGGGGTGTTTCCTTTTGACAGCCGCAAGGAAAGCATCTATTCCAGGCTTCTCTCCTTGGCTTATAGAGAGCTATCTACTCCTTATGTCTTTTCAAATCATCTTCCCTCTGTGCATGTTTCTATGTCCAAATTTCTCCTTTATATAAGGACACCAGTCATATTGGATTAGGCTCACCCCAATCACTTAATTTTCACTTATTTACATCTGTAAAGATCCTATCTTCAAATAAGGTCACATTCTGGGGTACTGGGGGTTGGGACCTTGACATACGAATTTTGTAGGGTCACAATTCAATCCATAACATCCTCCATTCAGGGACTGGTGCTTAAAAATCCTCCACAAAATGTGTAGTACGCCTGACTGATACACTTTTCGGCTGCAACCTCCCTACAAAAATGGCACATATATATATATATATATAGAGAGAGAGAGAGAGTGTGTGTGTGTGTGTATACACATATTACTTTAGGTCAGTGCTAGACATAAGAAAGAAGTCAATATGTATTTATCAGAAATCAAAGAGTGTGCATGCACGTGCACACATACACACATTTTTAGAGATGGAATCTCACTGTGTTCTCCCAGACTGAAGTACAGTGGCACAGTCATAACTCTTTTTAGCCTTCAACCCCTGGACTCAAGTGATCCTTCTGCCTCAGCCTCCCAAGTACCTGGGACTGCAGGCATGCATCACCACACCTGGCTGATTTTTAAAAATTTTTTAGAGATAGGATCTTACTGTGTTGCTCAAGCTTATCTCTAACTCCTGGCCTGAAGTTATCCTCCCACCTCAGCCTCCTGAGGAGCTAGGGTTACAGACATGACCAACCATGCCCAGCTATAA
The DNA here is from genome assembly GCF_029289425.2 of Pan paniscus. Classification (NCBI taxonomy): domain Eukaryota; kingdom Metazoa; phylum Chordata; class Mammalia; order Primates; family Hominidae; genus Pan; species Pan paniscus. Next base: position 105,675,501 of record NC_073256.2, read on the forward strand.
GTCCATATTTTTGATCATTTAGAAATATCCCACATGTTTTTAAAGTATTAGAAATAGAGACTGGGTAAACCCTACAGAGTATCATTATGAAGCAAGTACCTCCTAAGTGTCGGGCGCATGCAGGTGATTATCTGAATCCTCAGAAATGATCATTTGAAATATGATTCAGGCCATGGCCAGGACTGCTATGCTCAGAATCCCCTGGGCCTTGGGCACAGCACATACATGATTGCCATGCCACTGACCAGTCATCATTACACAGTGGCAGTGTGCTGTCCATGTGTGATAGCTAAGTACTATTATAACACAGAGCTAATACAACAATATGGCATATCTCAAAAATCATGCCCTAACCTCAGATGTTAGTTTATACAAACATATATAGAAAACTATGCTAACGTTTCAGACACTAGGACAAGACGACTAGTGTTTCCAATGACTTGGCAAGACTGCCTTGCATTGGCCTACCAATTCCCTGCCCCTACCGATCCTCTCCCTGTGGTATGTCTACCATGATGAAACTTGAGACCTGAGAAAATGAGCTGATCAAATATTTCCTATTTGATGCTACCTAAAAACCCTTTGCTGTAAGCAGAATCCTTTTACGTTACTGCAGAAAAGTTTAATTTGGATATAATTAATGCACCTGAGTATTGATTCTCACCAGTCCTCAAACTCAGTCCTCAAGTTGACAAACTAAGGGTAGAAATGACCATTTCCTTTTTTTTTCTTTTTTCAGATACAGACAGAGTCCTAGGGAGGTCAAGTTCACAAGAACACTAATTTGGCAGAAATGTGGTTTCCATCATGGTCTCTGACTCTGAATCCATTCTGGATTTTCTATTAAGTGTCTCAAGCATTCAATATACTATGAAAGCTAAAAGCTGCATGAAGCACTGAGAATTCAGTGGTGAAAAAAACACAGTCCTTAATCACAGGGAGTTCATAGTTTAATGGGAGAGAATGATCATTAACTGGGTAATCAAAATGAAGCTGTAAGTACTATGATAGAGACAACCTAGTAAAATATGGGTAAAGTTTATATGTAGACTTGGACAAGTTAGAGAACGGTCTGCAGTAGAAGTGATGCCTTACATAGGAAATAATCTGTGATTATGTTTCCAGCATGGTCTGAAAGTACCTTCAGATAAACAAACAAGCAAAGTCCCACGCAAAATCATATCTTGTTTTTTAAGAATATCACATTTAGCTAGTCCATGACTATAGGAAAATTTATGCTTTGGAAAATAATGTAACTAGAACAAAAAACTGACAAATGACTTTACATTTTGGGTAACTTTTGTGTAACCTTGCAAACAGTTTGGTGGTAGAGTTTTCCCAAGTAGGTGAAAGCAAATCTACACTGACAACTGAGGCATTAGGGAAACAAAGAAATGGAGTTGAATGGCCTAGTAATCAGGGCAATCTGGATCTGACTGCTCAGCAATCAGGACTATTATTCTTTACTTCTTAGAACTGCCTTGTCAATTATAAAATGAGAGCTTGCTCTATCCATATTTCTCAATGGGACACCACTGGCATTCTGCAAGGGACATGATTCACTGTGTAGGAGAATTCCAAACATCATATGGCCTTTAGCATCCCTGCCCCTCAAAATGCTAGAGGTGCTCCCATTATTGTAACAAAAATATATGCCTAACACTTCCTAATTCTCTCACCAGCCCACTGTGGAGTACAACCCATGATGGAAACCAAGAGAGTAAATAGACTAATTTCCCTTCAGGTCTATTATTCTGTCATCTGTAACTATGTTTATATCCATCAGACTAAGACCATCTCCTTATTAGTGATCTCCTTATTAGTGAGTATGCTATTTTTTAACATACTTTTCTCAGTTGAAATAAGTCACCTTCAAGTTCAGGTTCAATAACATTTTATGAAATAACAGTGTCATTGGTGGTTTTGGAGATTATATAAATTCATCTGGAGTATAAATTTATCATTTTATAGATCAGATAACTTAGTGAAATTGTAGCATAATTAATTAAGAGCCAGGTCTCTGGCACCTCATCCAGGAATCTTTATGGCATTGTACTTCCACCTATTTGGCGTCCCCATTTTCCTGAGTTCCCTCCTACTTTGGTAAAATGGGCATTTCATAATTTTGAGGAAATTTTCTCATAATAGTGCAGTTCTACTTACTGTTCTCAAAGAGATCATCTTCTTAGTAGCTTGTAAAAACACAGAAAAAAAAAATGTGCCTACCCAAGGTGAGCAACTGTTCCGTTGTTTAATGGGAGGCCCTAGAGCATGAAAAAGTGAACATATTGCAATCTTCCTCTACCAAATTTTATCTTTGGATTTCAATCATGCTGAATCAGTAGCAATTATCCTCAAATTGCTATTTCATGACTCCTGACAACCTTTGCTTTATACATTTCCTCACAAAAACTGGTCACATGAGTTGAGAATCTATTAACTATTCTAAAATAGTCCCAAATGCAGAAAGATCACAGAAAATTAATATGCATATAGAAGGAAGATGTTGGTGTGATGAATGCTAATTTCTATGGCACTTGTGGACAACTAAGATGTCATTCTTAGTCATTCTCACATTTTGCTACCTGATATCTGCCAATAAATATTAGGAACGTTCATCTGCTTTTCCTTAGAAGGACACACAGAAGGAAAGCTAATATTCATATAGTATATATGAATCACAAAACAGTTTAGAAAATATGACCATTTGATTCTTATAAAATTCTGTGGTCATCCATTGCCATTTTACAGTTGAGAAAACTGAGAGGAGAAAAAGATAAGTAACTTTCCCAAGACACATCACAGCTAGTGGTGGTTAAGTCTTAAATATAAATCTTTTTACTACAGATCTCACACACCTTCCTTACCCAAGACTCTCTCCCATTTGCTGTGACTTCTGGGTATCCCCACAAAACCCCAAAGGGGCCTGCTAATATAACACTTGCACCTATTAATGTGCCTGCCTCCTCACAGCAGACTGTGAATTTCTGTATGCTAAGAACCACATCTGCCTTACTTTTATATAGCCAACACTTAGCGTAACACCTGGCACATAGTGGGCACCTACTAAATGCTCACTGAATACATAAAGAATGCCACCTCAGGGTTAGTTGCATATTTATTCTTTGTAAAAATATTAAGAGTTAGTAGAATTATCAAAGGTAGCACATGGTGAAATGATGCTATTACTAAATATTGAAAGGAAAGATCATGAGAAAATTCAGGTAATATTATAGTCAGCATAGTCAAATTTGAGTATTCTCATAATTGTTTATTAACAAATAAGTAAGAAGTTGAGAATATAGAAATTAGGGCAATATACTTTGATATAGTCCTGTAACTGGTCCCAAAATTGACATCATATTCCTATTCAATGATCCTGTCATTACACAGGAGTGTGAATGAAGTGGTCAAAACAAAGAAACCACAGTTTTTAATATAGTTTAAATTTAAAAGGCTACATTTATGCAAGGTTTTATCTGTATAAAATAGAAGATCCTACCAACTGTACTGGGATCTCCAGAGAACAACAGATTTACCATAAAAAATTCCTAGGCCGGGAGCGGTGGCTCGTGCCTGTAATCCCAGCATTTTGGGAGGCCAAGGTGGGTGGATTGCCTGAGGTCAGGAGTTCGAGACCAGCCTGACCAACATGGAGAAACCCTGTCTCTACTAAAAATACAAAGGTAGCTGGGCATGGTGGTGCATGCCTCTAATCTCAGCTACTTGGGAGGCTGAGAAAGGAGGATCGCTTGAACCTGGGAGGTGGAGGTTGCAGTGAGCCGAGACTGTGCCACTGCACTCTAACCTGGGCAACAAGAATGGAACTCTGTCTCAAAAAAAAAACCAAAACTAAAACCAAAACCAAAAACAACAAAAAAAATTCATTCATTCGTCTATTCAACAAAATATCTACTTGATGCCAGGCACAAAGAAGACAAGAAGAAGCTTCAAGGAATATGTATTCTAGTTCTATGATTTCCATACTTTTTTCCCAGACAGTTCTTTTTCCATCCTCAAATGAAATCTTAGTAAGAACTCTAATATACAAAAGAGATAAAACAGAGGTTTTCTGGTTAAAAGGGTAGGAGAGGACCATAATAGCTCAACTTTCTTTTTTCCTTAGCAGCCAATATCTCCCCAGAAGTCAATTTGTCCATCACTGGTCTAGTCTTCCAAACATTTCAATTTTAAGCAAAGGTTTTGATTTTCCTCCCAACCATATGACAGACATCTATACGGATGCACTGTGTGTGTTCCCCCTTATACCAATAAGTATTTCTTTCTCCATTTCTTCACAAATCCCACACTTTGTTATTGTTCTTTTTTTTTTTTTAACTTTCTATTCACTCTTCTTCCATTCTCTCCATTCCCAGTGTGTTTGTTGCCTTCCACTCTGAAAGTACTGAACATCAGCCATGGTTCTTTGATACATCCCCTATACAAATACAGGATGAGTTTCTCACAGCACCTTGGGATGGAGGATCCAGGCAGGATTCCCTAAGGTAAAAAGCAGCAATCCAGACTGAAGCACTCAGTTATATATAACAGACAGTAAGAAGCCACTGCACTTCCTAATCACAGAGAGCCTCTTATAGACTTTGCAGAACAGACCACAGGAAAGCACTGCATATTGGGGATGTGCCAAGGTGTTTCTACATTAGCATTTTACCATCTTAAGAAGTTTTTAACTTTTAATTTTACTCATGGAAAATAGTACTATGTAGTACCTCAAAATGGCTTTATCTAAGGCATGTAAACCCGAGCACCATTTACCCTGTTAAGGACACCATGGCCTGTCTTTCACTGTGAATGATGTAAAAAATAAAAAGAGCAAAATATCAAGATCTCTCTCTATGGGGTAACACCTTCACAGGGCAACCAAGATAATATCTTCACAGAGCCATAACAAAAGTGGGCAAGGTCCCTGCACCCATCTCAGGGATGAATTAAGGAGACAAAAGAAGGGAGTTGAGGGGAATAATACATTTACCTAGAAACATAAAAATATGTTCAATATGAACAAGTAAACTGATACTGAGACTAGAGCTGATGGCTAGCTGGAATGTGTCATTACAACCTGACCAATTGTTACTATACAACAGAAGACTTCTTCCATTCAGCCTGGAAAATAGTCACTGTCCTAATCACTCCCTAGAAATAATCAATGACCCAATAACTGAAGTGTTAATCAGACACCTCCTAGATCCTGATCCAGCTCTTGGAATGTCATCCACCCTACAGGCCACTGCTTTACTCTACGACCTATTAAAATATTTTTGTATTACTGTTGCTGGAGACTCATTTCAAATATAGCAGTTTTTGTGGTAGAATTTCAAAGAAAAACCAGACAAAACAAAGAGTTTACTTCATAAGCCATTCTTTTAAATGCATAACTGTTTCACAGATTCAATAATACTAAAATATCTCATATTATAATCAGGCATAAAAAGTATTTACCTTTTGTTTCTTTTATTTAGTTAGAATCAAGTATACAGCACCTTTTAACACTGACAATATGTGATTAAACTGATGGGCTCATGTTCATATTCAAGCACTTCAACACTTTTGGAATGTTACTGCCTTCTGACCCAGTTCTTTAAGACAAAGAACAGTATCATATTTCCAGAGCTCAACATGGTGACTCATAGAGGATCTCAACAAAGTTGACTAAATGCATTACAGGATTATTAAAATGCAGTAACTCTCAAGTAGAAAATTAAAAGCCAGACTCAAGTCAGGCAATCAATAAAACAATTTTAATAAATTTTAGAAATCTTGATACTACAATCCCATTTCTAAATTTCCTCCAAAATTTATCAGATTGCTTCTGTGAATACCAGGGAGAAACAGAAAGGAGAATAAGTAACTGGTACAGGAATCAGTGAATAAGGTCTGCAATAGCATATTCCCACTGCAACTCATATAGTATCTGACATATAATTAGAAGCAAAATAAGAGAAATAATCTAAAAGTCAATGTATAGTTTACAAAAATATTCACAGATATCCCACTGAATATTTACAATAACTTTAAATGTACATTTTGTAGATAAGGAAGCAGAGAATCAGAGAATTTCCCAGTAGTAAGCAAAAGAGATAAGAATTAAATGGTTATTGAATTAATAAATGCCTGGCCTGAGCCTATATAAAGTCTTTGGCACAAAATAAATATCCAAAGGCAACTCCTTTTCATTTAATTGTCAGGTCAATTGTCATTTTCTTCAAGATGTCTTCTTGAAACACTAGAATAGGCTAAATCTCTTTATTTTGTGCCTTTCTAGTCCTGATTTCTCTTTTAGCATTTATCCAACTTAAATAGTTTTATAAAATTGTCTTCCCCACAGATCTAGAAAGAACTGCCTTACTTTAATCGCAACCCAAACAAGTTCCAGACATTCCAGCAACTATTTGAAAATATCATGAGTATATCTTGCGTATATCATGAGTATACCTTATTTACCTTTGTATCTACCCAGACCTGGCATAGTGCCTGGCGTTTGCTAGATGAATGAATAATAAATGAATAAGACTAAAGTAAAGTCGGTACACTTAATTTGGGTTTTAGGGTATGGTTTAAATCCAAAGAGAGATTAAGATAAAATGAATGAAGTAAAACATGATATTCTGTAGCAGAGTATACAAACAGGTATCTAACCAGATAGAAAAAGAAGTGATTGTTTATAGATTAAAAAAAATGATGGGAAATAGACAGTACTTGGAAGAAACTTCAATTACTTATGACCTGGTAGAATTCTAATTTACTAAGGAATAACACTGATGGATTCTTGATGTGCTTTGCACCATTCTTCCATAACTTGGATTATGAAAGCAAATGTAGGAACTTCTCTAAATTTGACTCTAAGATTTTTAAAAATGGTTTGTTGCAGAGTATACAAGAGGAATCTATATAGAATTATTTTTATATAAGAGCACAATGTGTGACTCATATCAGTCATTGCCACTCACAGATTTGGATTTTATTTTATTTATTTATTTATTTATTTATTTATTTATTTATTTATGAGATGGAGTCTCACTCTGTCGCCCAGGCTGGAGTACAGTGGTGCGATCTCGGCTCACTGCAACCTCCGCCTCCCGGGTTCAAGTGATTCTCCTGCCGCAGCCTCCTGAGTAGCTGGAATTACATGTATGTGCCAACACGTTCAGCTGCAGATTTGGATTTTAGAAAAGGTTGATTCTCAAAGTTTCAGATAAAGTATTTTAGTATGATCCCACAGACACAAATGCTAGAATGGAAAAGACCTCATAATTGAGTCCCAGTTAGAAAACATTGGCTTAAATGTGAAGTGCCAAAATGGGCAGCCACAAAACAAACACAGGAGAACTTGGTAGATAACAGGAAAGTTAGTTTACACATGTAAAATTTGTACTTATCTTATGCATTATAGTGATATAAATGGGCGTTGGAGCTAGAGAAGGCAGAATTTGAACATTAGCTCAGCAATTTACCAGCTAAGAGATATTTAAGTTAGCAGTTTGTCCATCTATAAAATGGAGACAACACGTACCTGATAAAACTTCATGAAGATTAAATGGGACAATATATAAACTACATTAATAAAATAGTTAATGGCACATAGTAAACAGTTAAATGTGCATGTCCATGAATATGTGCATGTGAGTGTGTACAGGTGCAGTGGTGTTGATGTTGTATTATTAGCAGTATTATTTATCAATCATTTTTATCATCCTCATGGCTATAATGGTATCATATTGGGAGTCACATTATCATTATTATTAGCATCACATCAGCAATATCATCAAGATCATCATTATCCCCAATAATCTATACTTTGAACAAGAATAAAGTTATGTTAATTCATGTCAGAGTAAGAAAAATAGCAAAGAATATATAAAGCTTAGTGCTTGAGCATATGTGCTATAACAGAATCCAGTAAACAGCAGAACATCTTGAGTCCTATTTTGTTTCTGCTTCTCTATCAAGGAAAATGATCATAAACAGTGAAAGGTAGTACACATGTGATTAGGAGAGGGCTAAAACCTGAGATTAAAAAACAAAAAAGTGAAACTAAGAACTCACTATAGTTATCTTTAAATACAGACAATTTACATTCTGGGGGCAATGGGACAATTGGTAAGTAAATGTGATCACATAACTAGGGTAGATAATATTTGTGTTGTCACAAGGAACAGGAAAGTGGCCAAAACAAGAGGCATAACAATTGTGAAACCTATGTTGAAAAGGTTGGCAGGAGAGGAATTTTCAAAATTGCAGACCAGTGAACATTGATCGCTAGTGAAATTCTAGCAGAGATGTTTTGTAAGCACACAGAGAAGGGAGTAGTGACCACCAAAAGCGAGTATGTCAGGAATACTGAATAGAAGCTTGGAATACCTGACCTCAACATTTCTTCCCCAGAGACTGTTAAGAATTAAAATTCTATGATTCTGTAATTTTAGCCAAATCAAAGGAAACAGAACTGGAATAGAACACCAGACCTCAGTTCCTGCCACTAAGCTGGCTTCAAACAAATCATGTCAGAAAAAGAAAAACAAAGAAAAAGAAAAAAAAAAAAGGTATCCTTCTTGCTTTGAATAGCTAAATAGAAAATAACCTGCCCTTTTTTTTTGAGACAGAGTCTTGCTCTGTCGCCCAGGCTGGAGTGCAGTGGCACAATCTAACCTCACTGCAACTTCTCCCTCTCAGGTTTGGGCAATTTCTCTTGCCTCAGCCTCCTGAGGAGCTGGGGCTACAGGCATGTGCCACCATGCCTGGCTTTTTTTTTTTTTTTGTATTTTTAGTAGAAATGGGGTTTGACCATGTTGCCAAGCTTGTCTTGAACTCCCAGCCTCATGTGATCCACCTGCTTCGGCCTTCCAAAGTGTTGGGATTACAGGCGTGAGCCACCGCACCTGGCCTAGAAAATAACCTGCCTTTGATGAGAGACTGGTCCTCAATCCTCTGACCTGACCCAGGAACATGCCATTTCACTCTGGTTAATCTTGCACAGAGTGATATATCATATATCAATTCTGACACAGAATAGCACTACTGTATATTCTAGCTACAAATTAAATTGAGTAAATTTTTAAAAATGGTCATTTATCAACATGATTTCCTAATTAGAATGTTTGAAATCAACTGTCCATTTGTTACAATGTTTTACAAATTTAAAGGGTTTTTTTAACCTGTGAAATATATTTTCTGATTCAAATATTTAAAAATCCACATAGAATTGTTGCTGAGTGCTTATAAATAATAGAAAATATTAATAGGCATCTTCAAATACAATTTCCCTTTAATAATTTAACGGCAAAGAATATATGGTTATATGTCAATGGAAACAACCTGAGTATAGACAAGAAAAACTGATGTTACAAGAATAGAAAAAAGTAAGTATAGATCAAAGTCCTGATAACATAACAGGAGCGGACACCACAAAACAGCAACATCATCAACCTTGGTTGTCATAGCTGTTATTTTTATCATTTTCTTCATCACCATCATCATCATCATCATCATCATCAACATTGCTAACGTTTATTGACTTTGAGAGAAATACTAGTCTTATGGGAAGAGAAGAAGGTATAAAATAATCATTTTGGATACTAAGAAAGCAAACGTACCATGGAAGGAGTAGACTATTCAGCAGAGTTGAGTGTCTGAGATTTATGACGATGAATTTAAAGTGAGACCAATCACTAAATTTTTTTTCAGGTATGTTCAATTACTTAAGTACAAGCACAGGATATATGTATAGCTGAATTTACAAAGAACTAGAGACTTGCCTGATGAGTACAATGAAAGAAGAAACAGAAGAAGAATTTAAATATGCTTCTAAGAGAGGGATTATAATGTCTTTCAATTATTACCCAATCCTGCAGGTGTGTTTTATAACAAGCTTTGTGATTGGTCTCTGATTACTTTTCCAATATTGTATTTTTCTCTCTCACTTACCTTTAATACGTAAGTCCACAGACATATTCAGCTCCTTGCATGTTCCTAAATACATCAGAGGTTCTATCATATTTACTCAGGTACTACAATTAAATGTATTGAACAAAGTAGATACTAAAAAGAAATGCATTGAATAAATGCATGAAGGAACACCTGCTTGAATAAAATAATGAACATAAAAGTTCACCTAAAAAGAGATTCCAACAAATGCACTGCCCAATGTAAAAGTTACAATCTGTAATTATTAACTTCTGTGTCTGTGGAAGGTAAATGAGTCTGATTAGGCTTGTTCATCTGTGTTCTTTAAGAAAGGAAAACAATTAATATTGGTTATAACTCAAGGTGATTTTATAAAAGAATATCAAAAAAGAGATAATTACATGATAGAAAATAAATAATCAGAGCAACTGACATCACTACCAAGAACATTCCTAAACAAACCTGAAAAAGAAAAGTTCAACCGATGTATCACCAAAGTTTTCCCAAAAAGTATCCTGGATATGTATACAAACTCACATTCATGCATATGTATACAAACTCACATTCATGCATCATTACCCAATTCTCTCACCTAGCCTTACAAAAGATTATTGTCTTCTAAAAGAGAATCACATTAAGGAGTAAATAATAATAAAGTCACCATAGTTAAATCAATGGTTAACCAGACATTACACTTGAGAGGGATAGAAGTATGATTCATTTAGCCTTCTACTACCATCTCTGAAAAAGCTATGAGGATCAAATTGCAGCTTTATCTTCCCATTATTTTGTGTGAATCTAAGTAAAGATTAAAAAGACTAATAGTTAATAATTTACAAATTTAAAAAGAACATGACAGATATACAAAATGAAACTAAGAATATATGGAATAAAATATTACTTATTAATTGATCAAGAATTGTGGAATAAGCATAAACAGTTATATAATGCCTTTCCTTAACATCTTTTAAGATTAAGATAAATTACCTCTGTTCTTGAAAAGGGTTTGAATAATGACTTTAGTTCCAATATAGCTTAGCCATTTTTTTCAGGATCCCTTTCATCTTTTTCAGGCCTTGCCATATATTACTTAATATTAAAATATCAGAATTGGATCTAATAAACTACATCATGGGGTGGCCTGTTATTAATATTCATAGTTACAGTAACAATCCCAGAGAACTCTGCATACCTACATTATAAATAATACCATTGTGAACATTTAAAAAACACATAGCAGTGTTTATCTTCTTTTAAGGATCCCTTTCATCTTTTTCAGCCCTTGCCATATATTACTTAATATCAAAATATCAGAACTGGGTCTAATAAACTACATCATGGGCTAGCCTATTATTAATACTCATAGTAACAATCCCAGAGAACACTGCTTACCTACATTATAAATAATACCATTGTGAACACTAAAAAAACACATAGCAGTGTTTAGCTTCTTCTTAAGATGGGAATCCAATTTTTTAGCCTTGTAAGCTATGAATCTGACATACTCATGCCTGACCTTCATAAAATCAACTAAGAGCACTCCTAGTCCCTTGCAAATAGTAGGATTTTAAAGGTGTCAAAGATATTCCTGTCTTCTAGTTGTAACATTAAAATCCTATTTTTGAAATCCAGTGTACTGTACATGTATTTTAAGACTAGTATAACTCAAGTCTCTTAACATTTAAACTTAAGCAGTTTATAAAATTAAAACTGTAAGCAAATAAATCATAAAATTTGCAGAATTGGACAGAGAAAATGAAGCCATGATGAGTTTCTTAAGAAACTATGAAAACAGTGGGGTACCCAAGCTCAGACACACAAAAGTATACCTTACATTGCAAAAAATATGTAGCATCTTATATAACTAAATTGTAAATATATGTGTCAGTAAGTGGGTGTGTGCATGTGCACGTGTTTTAATATTCTGCCAATATTCTGTGGTCTTTTGCATCTTTGGTCTCAAGTATTACTCATTTCCCTTGAGGATAATTCCACAGTCTCTACAGAAGCTTAAATAAGATATGAAAGTAATTCTCTGCTTCCTGCACTCAAATGCATTGCTTTGTATTTATGCAAATGTTCAGCCCAGTCTCTTGGAAAATTCCAGAGAAGAACTACCTTAAATAACTGTGAAGACAAAATTAGTTACCCATGATTTCAAAGAAAATATTTTTAAAATTTCCTTTGAATAGGTAGGCTTTACAATACTAAAATCTCCTGCTTCATCAGTCCATAGCCTATGTCATAAAAGCAAGTATATAAAACAGTCATTCCTATTCAGATGTTCTTACCCAATAGTGCTTGGGGGTTGATAATTATCTGTCGTTGAAGAGAAGTTAACTCTCCCATCTCTCAATTATGAATAAGAGAACCTGAGTAAGATTTATTAACCACTCTGCATTGGTTAAATTAATAAAATGGTAATTAGGTCAAGTTTCATTCTTTCCATGTCCATGTCATTTTTAAAAAAGGAAATTATATAGTGATTCAGTTGAATGTATAAATCACAAATATTCAATAATAATACACTAAACTACAATTAAATTATCTTTATTTTTGGCTACACGTTTTTTCACATTAAAGATTTTCACTGTAAAATGTTTTCCTCTTTGGTATATTGGATATTATTAAAATTAGAAAATCTTAATAACACTATACAGTTTAAAAGAGAAGTGAAATAAATCTTTTAGTGAAAATAACATATGCAATACATATTAACTATTCTTAAGTCACCACAGGAAAACTAAAGGTGTTCAACTTTTACATATTAATTGTTATTTCCATTTCAAAACATTTGGAATTCCGAATATGAGCAAAAGCAGGGAAAAACTCGGTAGCCCAATTCTAATTACTTTAGATGCATCTCGCTTATATATTTAATTTGTCACTATGATTATGTGTATCTTCTTCAAATCCCTTTAATTACAAGTATTCTATTCAGGTTATTCAGATAAAGTCTCACAGCCTCCAGATCTACATCTCCACCCAGGTGTGCTATCAAGATGAAGCTCATCTAAGCTTCTGGGAGATGGGAGATTCTAATTAAGAAATACACAGATGTCTTCCAGAGAGCAGACTGGAAACAAAACGTGTATCATCCTTTTCTCTTTCTGGATCGACTATAGCTGAAACTGTGCTGCTGGCAGCTGTAATGGTTATTTTGAAAACTAATGTTTACCCAGACTTGAAATATAACATACAAGTGCCTTTGTAAACCATAAGGGTAATTACGGTTACTTAACTATTACTAAAAATCAGGTTATCAAGTTGGTTACTTTTGGGATGCTGTATTTGACAAGGAATGAATTTTTGATCTCTACTAAGCCTGCACTGTGTGTAAGACCAGTGATGCAAAGAATAATTTTAGCACACTTACTTTTCATCTATAAGATTAGCTCTATATCATTGGGTCTATGCATTTTCAGAGGAACTTTTGAGAAACTAAATAAGACAGGTCTGCCCTACCTCAACAGTAGGTGTTCCTCATGCAGTAACATTTGATATGCTGATATTTGAAGGGTATTTATAAGATCTTCTCCAGCACTACTGATTGCACTAAATTACCAAAAATTTATTTGGCATCTTCGATGAGTAAGGCTCTAATGCTAGTTACATGTGTCTGAAACTCTATACATGGCAGGCAAAATGGCTAAAAATATTTGAACGAAAAGACCAGGAAGGCCAAAGACAAACTGTCATCTTGGATCATTTAAGTCTGCTCCTCCTCCTGGTCTCTTACTTTATAAACCATCACTACTGAAGCTGAAATCCTGAAACCTGTATTTTTGGCTGTTCTAATATCTTTGTTTAACTTGATTTCCCAGCTAACACTAAGCTGTACAACATAGGTATAAAATATAAGATTTGTAATGGATAGTGAGAACATGTCCACTGCTTGAGAAATGCTGCTGTACACAGAGCATGAGTAATAAACTGCTATACTGGCCACATTTGGTTCTGAGACCTGGGTGTGTTGTAATACCGGTGCTGCAATATTTTCATGCAGGTTCCTAATTTCCTAGGACTACAAAGTGATGGGAAGCATAAGAAGTATAAGGCTGGGGTAAAACCAAATCTTTAAAGTGCTGCAGAAGCTACATTAATTACCATGGAAGACACGTCAAGCTTATAGCAGCTGTAGACATGATGTAGGCTCTGAAAGACATGGAAGTGAAACTCTTTAGTTGGCTTAGAATTAAAACAGCAACAAAAACAACAAACACATAAGAAGCATGAAGAGGCTTTTGTACATAATTTTGAATTTCACTACTTTAAAATGGAATAATGATGACAGAGTCATTTTTGTAATTTGATGGAAACAAAGGATTGCATTGGAATAGGAAAGCTTTCACATTCTAGGAGGCAAACTGAAAAGATTTTATAATGTTCTGCTGGGAATAGGATGACTTTATTATCTAGGGGCACTGTACAATCCTAACTTGTAGATTTGCATAAATAACATAGCTACATAAAATTAAAGAAGTAGAGTAGCTCCAGGGCACATTTTTGGTCCACTGCTATACTGTCTAAAATGGTAGTACTAGACTCATGTGGCTATTGAACACTTGAAATAGGGCTAGTTTGAGGCAGGCGGATCATGAGGTCAAGAGATCAAGACCATCCTGGCCAACAGGATGAAACCCCATCTCTACTAAAAATACAAAAATTAGCTAAGCGTGATGGCACGTGCCTGTAGTCCCAGCCACTCAGGAGGCTGAGGCAGGATAATCACTTGAACCTGGGAAGTGGAGGTTGCAGTGAGCCAAGATTGCACCACTGCACTCCAGCCTGGTGACACAGCAAGACTCTGTCTCAAAAAAAAAGAAAAAGCAATGCATAAAAAATGTAAACTATCCCATTAATATTTTTATTGGTCATATGTTAAAATGATAATATATCCGCCATATTGCATTAAATAAAACACTATTGATAATAATATGTTCCTTTTTCCTTTCTTAACATGGCTAATAGAATGTTTGAAATTACCTACATAGCTTGCATTCTATTTCTTTTGGTCAGAACTAGTCTAATGTATTGAAGGGGTGAGGTAACATCCTTCTAGATATATTTTAGAGGCTTTTAGAACAACATCAAAGGAAACTTCATAGAAGTTTTGAGGGGCTAAATTGTCACTGCATTGTTCTCATGTAGGAGTAAGGAAGCATCAGCAAAATTTGGAGACACAATCTCATGAAGTTGCAGGCAGAACTTTTCTGGGACCTAACTAACTACTGTCTCAAGAGGGGCAACATCTATTTCACTGTAAACGGGGCCACTGCATTTGGTAATCAAAATGGAAAAACAAAATATGGAGGGAGGAGTGTCTGCCACAAATTCTTAGTATTAGAGGACATTCAACGACTCTCCATATTTCCTCTCAAGGTATCATCCATCTAAAAGGAACTCTAATATGCAGCAGCCTTCAGTGAAATACTATGAAGCTTCAGGGAGTTATGGTAAGAAACTATGTAAGAACCATGACACTGCCTGGACTGACACGTTTTAAAAAAGAGAAAGAAAGACATGTCCAGGAGCCAGAATGTTCATGACCTCAAAACAGGAGGTTCCCGAGAGGCAGATGAACCCCAGTGGTTCAGAATTCAGAGATCTCCCCAACATTTCCCTCCCTCCCACATCTCTCATGACCAAGCGGAGTCTCCCTCTATAGATAATCTTGAAGAATCTGATTGTAGTTTACAACTTTCTGAGCTGACAAACACTGAACTGCATCTGTTTTAAGTGGCAAAATTTGTGCACTTATGGTCTGCTTTGTATTTTCTTTTTATGTGTTACATAATTTAACAAAGATATCCTGAAGTTAATACTACAATGCAGCTGTGTCCACTTACTTCTTGCAAGCTTTTTGTCCACATAGGGAACAGACATGTTTCAAAAAGTATCCTAAAATTTAAACTCCATCAGCAAAACTTATTTTCCATGTAATGACATCAAAAAAGGAAAGATTTTTTCTGTAGAATAAAGAGAACTCAACCCATGCTACTATGATCGAGAAAAAAAATAACAGAAGATTCAAAATACCAATATACCATCTCCATGTTTTTGAAAGGAATGATTCTGGTCTGTGTTTTAAGATGTGAGTTCAGTGAACATTACAATATTTCATTTAATTATATACACAGACAGATGACAGGTAAATAGAAATTATTTTTATTTTGTTTTTCTTTTGTTTTTTAAAAAATATCTGCCCAGGCATGGATGCCTATATTCCCAGCACTTTGGGAGGCCAAGGTGAGAGGATCACTTGAGCCCAAGAGTTCAAGACCAGCATGGGCAACATGCCTCCACAAAAAAATTAACAAAAAAAAATTAGCCAGGCGTGGTGCTGGTGCCTGTCGTCCTAGCTACTCAGGAGGCTGAGACAGGAGGACTGCTTGAGCTTGGGAGTTTCAGAGTGCAGGGAGCTATGATTACACCACTGCACTCCATCCTGGGAAACAGAGTGAGACCCCATCTCACTCTGTTTTTTTCACTTTCTGCTCTTCTGAATCCCAACAGTCCCATGATATCTTGCCCAATATTTTAATATATCAGTACATTGCTATTAGCTTTAACCAACCTCACATAGTACACATGAGATCAGGAGAACACAAATTAATAACGATGAAATTTCACTCCAAAGCAGGAGCAGAAAGTCATAAACACAGCAAAGCAGAGTACAAGACCTGTATCAAGGACAAGTCTTTGCAATTCCAAATTTTCCCTCACTTCTTCTGGTTATCAATACAGATAGAATTAAAAACCATATCTTGTAAGAATATTTGAAGGCAAAAGAAAAACAAATTATATAGATAAGGTTGTTTAAACTATTAATAAGAATTCATTTAGGGCTCATCTTAAATTCATGTAGAGCCAAAATTACGATTTACAAAAAGAATGCATTGGCTCATAGGAGATCATGGATGATGAGCTCAAGAGTTAAGAGAGAGCTCCCAAGGGGAAGAAAGCATTCCAACATGCTTCTTCATCAAAACATCAGTGGAAGGGTCAGAGGAAGGTGAAACCCATTTTCAAAATCATCCTGAAGGCAAGATGTAATACAGGAATGACTACAGCTTCAGCTGCCATGAGAAGGAAACTGAGATTGTTGTGGATGTTAATATCAGAACCAAATTAAAATCCAGGCCTAATGACCCTCTGGCCAGTGATCTTTCCAGTCAGCAGCTCTTAAGCAGGGAGTCCACAGTAGTCACTTGTTAATCAATAAATTTACCAGGCCCCCAAAGCTCAGAAATCTGATTCCACCTAGCCACAGGTAGCTGCCCCACACCTGGTAGAAGCATTGCACAAGGCTGCCCCGTCAGGGGGTGGCCAACCAGTGCTTTCCCCAGCCCACCATGTTTTCTCAAGTGTTGCCATGCTACATGTTAACCTAGGAAATTCTCTTTGCCTCGAAAATGTCTATTCATTCTACTGGAAATTTCTTTCTGACAGGATCTCCTGACCAAGCCCTTGTCCTAACCACCACAAGCTCTTCTATGTCCACAAGCCCCATCCACAAGCTCATCTGTGTCCAAAAATTTAAAATTTTTGTTCAAATACTTCCTTCCTGTTCTTGGTAACTAAAATTCTACACATTTTTTAAAAGAAATATTAACAGACTTCAGTATGAAGTTAAAATCAATACTAAAAATTCCAGATTTTTTTTTCTTTTTTTGGCGGGGGATGGGGTCTTGCTGTCATCTAGGCTGGAGTACAATGGCATGATCTCGGCTCACTGCTACCTCCGCCTCCCGGGTTCAAGCGATTCTCCTGCCTCAGTTTCCTGAGTAGCTGAGATGACAGGCGTGCACCACCACACCCAGCTAATTTTTGTATTTTTTGTAGAGATGGGGTTTCACCATGTTGGTCAAGCTGGCCTCGAACTCCTGACCTTGTGATCCACCCACCTCAGCCTCCCAAAGTGCTGGGATTACAAGCGTGAGCCAGGGCGCTCAGCCAAATTCCAGTTTTTCTATATGCATACAACGAATTACAAAGTATAGTGAATTGAAAACTGTAAAAATTAATTCAATAGAATCTATGAGGGTTCTGTAGGAATACTAAAACATATTAAAAACAAATAATGTTGAGTATGCCACCTCTTTTGCAATGTAGATATGCTACTTTCTTTCTCTTTCCTAATTACATTGACTAGGGCTTCTAGAATATTAATAAATGAACACAATGTCTTTGAAGTTACTTCCCCCTGAATTAGAAATGTTTTTATTGAATCACTATTTTTCTCAATGCAGGTAAGTAAAGAGGTGATTAAGGAGGTAGCTATATTATTATTTTCAATGAATGTGTTTTGTTTTGTTTTTTAAAAAATAGTTATGGGAATTAGTTTGTCAAATGCTTTTTGGCATTCTTCAATAGAATCACATGGTCTTTATAATCTATTAACATAGGGTATTATATTACTAAATTTCTTATTTTAAAATAACATGTGTTTCACTTGGTTCCACATATTATTCTTTTCATATATTGTTTAAGTCAAGCTTATTCAAGTTTTTTACATGGAAATTTTTGTTGGTAATACTCTATGGCTTTCTTTTTTATATATGGCATGTTCAACGTGATGTGGTATTGATATGGACTTTTGATATAAGGGCATTTTTTTCATTATCTTTCATTACTAAACATCTCATGCATAATACTCTGGTCTGGATTAGTGGACAACACATTCTGGGTACAATGAGGCATTTGTTAAATGAGCATTTAAGAAACAGTATAAATTCTCCTGTTCTTTAACATAGTTACATTGATTCCATTTAACTGTGGGACTTGCACGATAAGAGATAATTTATACAAAGCCATTGTACTCACATTCTTCATTTATTTGGCTTTCTTTTCTTTCTTGTTTTCCTTTTATATTAACACAACTGAAACAGAGTGTTAATTGCATAAGCATTTGAGTCAGGCAGACCATGCTTCTGGGTATAGGTGCTGAAGCTGACAGATGTGTAACACTAGACAAGTTATTTGATCTCTCTGTTTCAGTTTCCTTATATAGAGTATAAAAATAAAAACAGAACTCAAAAACAAAGCTATTGTGAAGATTAAATGACACGATAGGCATAATGTGGTTAGCACTTTACAGAAACTTGACAGGGCTATGCCTCCCTTCCTATCTCACCCCCAGGCACCTCCCCACTCTCTCTATTTATGGATGTATGTCCATGATCTATAATATCCTTTAGAAATGTCACATTGTCTTGTCTAAAATCCTCACCTCCACTGACTAGTACACATTCTGCTCTTTGCAAATATACTAAAACCAAACAACCAAAAATGCTTTAAAAATTTTTATTAATAATCATGAGGTTATACACTGACCTGTGATACCTAGAACATATAAAAATTTACTCATATTCCCATAAATGTACTGTTTGGATATATTTTCTTCTGCTAAGAGAGGTAACACCCACACAAGCTGCTCACTGACTACACAACATCATTACCCACATGGCCTGACCAATGCCAACAAGGTGAACCATAATATTTTGCAAAGCATCAAATGGTGCTAAAAGTTCTATATTTAAGCATTGAATAAATGTTGAAACAACTGGTGATAATTGTTAACAATGAGTCCTTGACCTTTCATGAATTGTTTGCCCCCAAACATCATCACCTTTTGTACACAAACAGTATTTTGTCACAAAAATTGCTTGATGACACTATTAGGACAGTATTGTCTTTACTTGTTCTAGTGAAAGTCATTTGAAATGGCAACAGACATTGCTCTGTATTATCCACAGCAGCACAGTACTATTAATCCTCCAAATACAAAAAGCAATGTCTTATCATGCCAATCTAACAGATTTTACAAATGATGCTGCTTATGTAACAGTCATACAATAGTGGATAAATTGCTCTTGAACAATTTCTGTCAACATTTGGCTTTTGTTATTAATGTGGTGCATATCAAATATGTCCATATCTATCATATAATTTTAAAAATTGTTTAGTTAGAAAGGATCTCAAGGATCATCTCACTTAATTTCTTCCATATACAATGACGATATTGACTTTAAGAGAGAAGTTAGATAACTTGTCTAAGGGTATGTAAACAAAGAGTGGTAGAGGCAATACTAGATTGTAGACCTGCTCATTCTAATTCAGTGCTCTTTTCAACACAGCCTGTTGTCTCCTTAAAACCAATGTGAATACCAGCATTGTAGTCTGCAAGTGCTGGGAAGCACCTCTCAGAAGTAGATGACAGACAATGGAGATGGCTAGAAGAACGCTGCTAAGTGCTATTTACTCACCATGTACACATTCGGCCTCTTTCTGCGCTCCAGTTTCTGCATCACTGCTTCCTAAAACAACTCCACTTCAGCCAACTCAGAACTGCTTTAATTCCTTCCTCAAATGCTTCAAACTCTCTTCCCCCAAGGGTGCTTCCTTCTTCTCTATGCCTTTTTTTTTTTTTAATTTCCTCTGCCAGAAATTCTTCCCCCTAGTGTCGTCTAGCCTCAGCTAATTCCTACTTATCCTTGAGGCAGCAACATAAATGTAAATTCCTCAAGGTAAACTTCCCTGATTTTTGCTAGTCCTTATTACGGGCCTCTGTTAACATTCTCTCATAACTGGTTTATTTCCCCCATAACAGCATTTAGCATATGTTCTTGTTGTATCTTATTTATTTGTCCATCTTCCTGACATACTATAAATCCCAGCAGGGACAAGAACAGTTTTTTGTTTATTTGTTTTTGTTGTTGTTGTTGTTGTTTTTGAGATGGAGTTTCACTCTGTCACCCAAGCTGGACTACAATAGCATGATCTTGGCTCACTGCAACCTCCGCCTCCTGGGTTCAAGTGATTCTCCTGCCTCAGCCTCCCGAGTAGCTGGGATTACAGGCACCCGCCACCACGCCCAGCTAATTTTTATATTTTTAGTAGCGATGGGGTTTCACCAGGTTGGCCAGGCTGGTCTCGAACTCCTGACCTCAGGCGATCCACCCGCCTCAGCCTCCCAAAGTGCTGGGATTATAGTTGTGAGCCACCGTGCCCAGCTGACAGAAACTGTTTTTTATCTTTCCCACCACTTTATCTTTAGACAACAAAACTCAAAGAAGCTCCTCCATGAAAAGTTCTTCACTTTCAAAGTATCACACTCACTATAAAAGATGAGCTATTTCTTCTTCCTGGGGAAAATCCCTTGAATCATGTTAGATACCATGCCCCTTCTTGCCTTACTGAAGAGATAAAACTTTTGATGATCTTGTCTCTATTTATATATTTCACCCCTCCCCCTCAACTGAATCCTTCCAATGACTTTTTTTCTTTTTAAAAATTAACGTTGCAGTAAAATATATACATCATTTACCATTTTAAATTGTACAATTCAGTGGCATCAAGTATATTTACACTATACAGCCAACACATTATCCATCTCCATAAGTTTTACTAATGGCTTTTAAACAAATTCAGGCATTCCTCAAATAAAACGTTTTGCCATCTTATTTGTCACCTGTTATGTCATCTCATCCTCCTCCTGCAACACTCTTTCTCTTCAAAGCCAGCTTCATATCCCATGGTATTTTCTCACTAACCTCTTACTCCTAACCCACTCCATTTGGGTTGAGTGTATCATTCTTCCAAATGATTTCAAAAAGCCAGTAACAGGTCTCCATAGGGATGCATTCAACGAGCTCTTTTCAGTTCTCAACAGCATGATCAACTGTTCACCACTCCTTCCCACTCAATACACTTTTTCTTTCACCTTCCTGGCCCAGTGCACTACATCGTCTATTTTCCCTCCAGGTACTTCTTTCCTATATCCTGTCCATGTTCTTTTGCCTACACAAAGCCATTCAGTGTAAGAATCTCAGAAGACTCTCCCCTAGGTTCTCTCCTGTCTTCATAGTATACTTTTTCCTTTCCTAAATAATATTCTCCTTATCCTTGGCTTTGGTTACCTCCTGATTATTTTGGACTCACATGTTTAGATGTGACAGTCCAACCAAAACCTTTCCATTGAGCTCAAATAAGTATTAAAAATTGTTTTTCTGATCATTCTTTACAAATGCCTCAAACTCCATATGTTCCAAATCAAACTCCTAATATAAGCATTTTATTGTCCAGGTTCTCTACCTCAGTGAATGTCACTGTCATTCAACCTGTTACATGAGTCAGAGACCTGGAACTCAATTTTTTTTTTTTTTTAAGACAGAGTCTGGCTCTGTCGCCCAGGCTGGAGTGCAGTGGCGCGATCTTTGCTCACTGCAAGCTCCACCTCCAGCGTTCATGCCATTCTCCTGCCTCAGCCTCCCAAGTAGCTGGGACTACAGGCGCCCGCCACCATGCCCAGCTAATTTTTTGTATTTTTAGTAGAGATGGGGTTTCACCGTGTTAGGATGGTCTTGATCTCCTGACCTCGTGATCTGCCCACCTCAGCCTCCCAAAGTGCTGGGATTACAGGCATGAGCCACCGCGCCCGGCCTGGAACTCAATTTTGATACATCCCACTCCTCCCACCCTCATGCCTTTGATCAACAGCGCTAAAGATTTTACTTTATAAATTTCCCTCTTAATTCATCCTTTCTTTGGTGTCACTACCCTAAATATAGCATCATCTCCCCTTCTAGAATGCTGCAATAGCCATCTACATCTGGTTTATCTACACCCACTCTGGTTTCAATTCAATACTTTCTCCACACTGCAACATATAACCACTTGAGACCTGTAAGCACTTTCCACTGCTCCAAGAATGCCCACTGAGGACTATGAAAGCTTAAGTTGCTCGGAGATAAAAGACAAAGCCACTTAACAAGTTCTGCGTGCTCTGATGCCCTGCCTATATTCCAGCCCCAACTTACAACCAGTTAAGAGTCTCTCTCGGAGCGCCAGCCACCCTGACCTTTTTCCAGCCCTTTGTTCTCAGTAACATCTCTCCCCATTCCTTCTGTATGTTATTCTGTCTGCCTGGAAAGCTCCCCACCCTCTTCATATTTTGAATAGATAATTCCTGCCCGTTCTTTGGAAGGCAAATCAAATGTCACTTGTTAGGAGAAACTTGCCACTGCTAGATCAAAGTTATGAGTTTTCATCTCATCAAGTGCATCTTCGCTACCACTTTGCTAATTTTCTATTTACTTCATACATAATACCCCAAATTCAGGCCCTTGGGTTGATGCAGAAATCATGCCTCTTTTTGTTCATTGTTACATCCCCTCCACCTAATATATCTGGAATATAGCAGGTACCCAATAAATATGTATCAAACAAAATAATGAATACATAAATGGATGAGTTGTAGGGGCCTAAATATTTGTTGAAAAAACTTATTCTTTCAACAAATAATTAGCCCATTATGTGACAGGCAGTGTCATGAGCAAAGCTAACATTTATTGATCACTTCCTATGTGTCAGACATGGTGCCCAGAGCTTTGAGTAATCAGGCACTTCTTTGTGTTATTGTAACAAAAAGGTTGTAAGACAGATACCAGCATTAGCCCTCATTTACAGACAAAGAAACTGGGGCTCAAAGAAGTTACATGATTTGCTAAAGGCAACTGTAAATGAAAGAGTAAGAGTAATACCAAGGTCAGTCAAACTTCAGAGTCTGATTAAGCCCCTTGAGTGAATAAAGATACTCATATATTTCAAACATAACACAAATGCATGCACTGTCAATTTCATGAACATATCATAGCCCTAAAGTTAGGCACACCACTTTGACAATACTAACTCAAAGCCTCATTTACTTTAGACTCACAAATCTATCCAGTATGATAAAGGGTCCTCTTGTACTTAAAAATCAATAAACATAATACACTCCAACAGTTACCAAAACCAATATAACTATTCCATTAGTAAAGACAATTCCCTTTATGCTTGAGCAATGTACAATGAGCACATCTCTGAATTTCTGTGAAACCTCATTCTTCCAAATGCAGTTAAGCAGTTGCAGCAATTAACATAAACATTTCAGGACACCATTTTTTTTCTTTTTTCTTTTTTTTTCCAGAAAAACCATAGGCACCAGGTGCTATATCAGATGACAGTGGGTTGTTGGCATCAAGTATTTCAAAAGATGCTGGGAACACCCTGAGCCCTATTTAACCTCATACAAGAGGTTGATTAAGTATGCCACTGAGGTATATGATCTATCATTCCCTAATTGCTAAACATCAACTGACCAGTGTTCTGGTATCTTTAGAGGGCAATAATGTTGCAATATAAAACAGTAAAGAGTCCATTTTTTGTATTTCCCAAATTTGCAAATATTTTTTTAAAACAAAGAAATTGATGTTGGTGAGAATGCAGTAGGAGAGAAATTCTCATATATTCCTATTGGGAGTAATAGTTTCCACATCCTTTCAGGAAACCAATGTTTATTGTGTATCAAGATTTGATTTAGTGTTTCTATTTTCTAGGACTTTAGAGATGAAGATATATTTACTCATTCACTCTTCTCTAAGTCATTTATCACACTCATTTTATCTCTTCATTAAACAAAGAGTCTTTGGACATTTTCTGAGGGAACAAAAAAGCAGCAAGACAAATTCTGCCCCTGTAGGAAGCCACACAAGAAACAAGATAATTTCAATTTGTTGGTACAGAAGAGGCAAGGGCCTTCTTGCAGATAAAGGGGATCACAGAGGTTCACGCCAATACTTGACCCCAAGTATGGGTTAGTTAGATAATGGGGAGAACATTTGAATCAGATGGTACAGCCCAGAAAGAGACAGAGACAGAGACAGAGACAGAGACAGAGAGAGAGAGAGACAGAAGAAGAGAGAGAGAAAGAGAGTGTGAGCGCGAGACTGCAGCACACTGGAGGGATGAATCAGAGCAGCAAAAAACTGCAGAGTAAAAAGATTAAAAGGAAAATATCATAGGTTGCAGAAACACAGACATTTTTGTTATCATCTTTGTATGTTACTATGCTGCCAAAATTTTCTACATTGTACATTGGAGAAAAAGGAACATTTTAAAGGCCATTTAAAAAGCCAGTAAAATATAAAATGATTATAATAGCACATGTAGATGACCCATAAAGTATGTCATCAAACAATTTTCACATCAGAGGACCATTGTGAGGAAGAAAAGAGCAATAGATGTCAAAAGCTCTAGCAAGTAAAATATTTGTACATCTCCTACACATACACACACAAAGTATTTTTGCAATAGTGATAGTCATTTCATACAAAAATTTACTTTAGACATTACTTAAAAATACAGTCATTTCTCATTATTTGTGATGGTTATATTCTGTACAGTTGCCGTGTACTCTGAATTAGTGAATACTGAACTGCTACTCCTAGAGGAAACACACACACACACACAAACACACACACACACATCCCACTCATATAATCTTAAATACCCAAAACAACACAGACTGGTAGATTCCATTTTCCTCTTTTTTTAAAAAAAAGGAAAAAAAAAATTCACAAGTGTTAGGTAACTTTCCTGTGCCTACCCCACTAGCAAGTGCCAGAGTAGGGATTGAAACTTCCTCCAGCTGGCTCTAGGGTGCTTCCCTCACTACCCTGCACTACCCTGCACTGCCCCCTACTGCCTCCATCCTCTGAAAGCTGATATCTGAAGGCAGAACTCTTGCTGTATCTGGCCTTAACTGGGAACATGCCTACTGGGTGACACAAATTTTTTGTCCATCTGTGCATATCCATAAATGACCAGGAAAATGCCATAAGTATTGATTTTGAGGTAACAAATAAATTACCACAAATGGGAAAATTCATAAATATGGAATCCACAAATAATGAGCACTGAATGCATATGGAACACCCATATTATGGATAAGTTCATGTCCCCCTATGATCTATACACAGAGATAAAAGTTGCTAAATCTCTGTTTCTCTTAAAAATTGACCTTATTGGGCCAGGCGCGGTGGCTCACGTCTGTAATACCAGCAACTTGGGAGGCCGAGGCGGGTGGATCACGAGATCAGGAGGTCGAGGCCATCCTGGCTAACAAGGTGAAACCCCGTCTCTACTAAAAAATACAAAAAATTAGCAGGGCATGGTGGCGGGCACCTGTACTCACAGCTATTCAGGAGGCTGAGGCAGGAGCATGGAGTGAACCTGGGAGGCAGAGCTTGCAATGAGCAGATATTGTACCACTGAATTCCAGCCTGGGCGACAGAGTGAGACTCCGTCTCAAAAAAAAAAAAAAAATTGACCTAATTATTTTATATTTATTTATTTAGAGACTGGGTGTGACTCTGTTGCCTAAGCTGGAGTGCAGTGATGCGATCATGGCTTACTGCAACCTTGACCTCCTAGGTTCAGGTGATCCTCCTGCCTTAGCCTCCTGAGTAGGTGGGACTACAGGAATGCACCACCATATCTGGCAGAGACAAAATCCCAAACTGGTAAGTCAAGAATGCTGTTCACCAAATCATGACACCTTAGTTGATTTGCAACCTTTTCTAAGATAAAAGGAAACAGGGAAGCAACCATAATCTAAGTTGGATATATGATTTACTCATATTTTATTTATGTAAATATAATAGAAGAAATCCTTAAATATTCAAAAAATGAAGAGATTCTCCGATTCTAATGAGTAAAACCTTGCTTAATTTGACATTTGATGTCAAATAAAAAATAAGGGCCAGGCGTGGTGACTCATGCCTGTAATCTCACTACTTTGGAAGGCTGGGGTAGGAGGATCTCTTGAGAACAAGAGTTTGCGATCAGCCTGGGCAACACGGTGATACCACATCTCTATAAATTTTTTTAAGTTAGCCAGATATGATGGTGGATGCTTGTAGTCCCAGCTACTCAGGAGGCTGAGGCAGGAGGATCAACCCAACCCAGTAGGTCAAGGTTGCAGTGAGCCATGATTGCATCACTACACTCCAGCCTAAGCAACAGAGTCACACCCAGTCTCTAAAAAAAATAAGTAAAGAGAAAATAATAAGGTCAACTTTTAAGAGAAACAGAGGTTTAAGAATATGTTCTATTACAAACGTGGCTAAAATTTTTAGAAGCCCAAATTAACATAGAATACCCTTGTGTGACAAAACCAGTAGCTACTACCAGAAACTGCAGGGAGCTATAATGAGAGAAGAAAAGTAGAAAGATCCTTCCTATTCCTTGGACAGATATTTCAAAACTTCAGTCTAACGATCATTGTTCACTCTCTGCTTTCACTAGAAGTTAAAAAGTAAACTCAGTGTCTTCAAGCGGGAAAAGAAAGAGACACACATTTTCAGTAGAGGCAAACTGAAACCCTCTCTTCTTGAGTAGAAAAATATAATTGAGGTGAACAAATTAATAAAAGCTGCAAGTGAAAATACCAAGTCCCAGGCAAGGCAAAAACCTAAGAATTTTGTAGAATAACGATTAGTAATATATTTTACTGCAAGTTAATATTTAGGGTAAATCGATTTAAAACATGGGAAGATGAAAGAAAAATGAAAACATTTTCAATAGATAGGTTTTTTAAACGTAAATATGTTAACTTTTTTAATGACTTGATATTCACTAGATGCTTTGTAAGCATTATCTGTAATCCTCGTGTTAGTAGTACTGGGTAAGAATTATGATGTTAGATTTACACATGAGAACACTGAGACACAGACATGCTAAATAATTTCCCTAAGGTTCTACGTAACTAGTATTTTGAGGAGATATTATTTTAAGTTAGATCAGCTTGGATACAAAGCCCATTCTTATTCCATTGCACAATAGATGCTGCTTCCTGAAAATAATACCTTGAAAGGCAATCAATAGTTATTAAAAAAGAACTATTCTAGAAGAATTACCTGCTTTGCTAGAGATTAACATTTAATACAAAATTATATTTTAAAATTAGAAGTTAGCAAAATCGTTCAAACCTCTGTGTTAATTTTTATTCACTTTTTATATTAGTTCACAGTGTCAGTAGCTTTAACTCTTAATCAATTGTGGGATTATGGATCCCCTTGAGAATCTGAGGAAAGGACCCTAAGAACATACCCATATACAAATACCGCATTCAACTTCAGAGAGTTCACAGTAGCCTGATGTCCATATACTTAACCCCTGTGAACACCAGGTGAGGGGCCCTCGCCACTAGGTGCAGCTACTCTCCTAGCTAGACAGATCAAACAGTCTTGAAATAATACTGGCTGTTATGTACCCAAATTGCAGGATGAGAAAAATGTTAATAAATCAATACATATTTGAAAGGTAAATACATAACAAAAATCATATGATTGGGAGAAGCAAACTCTATGAGATAACGATCACTTTCTGAAGTGCTAATGAAATAAGTTGTATCTAGCATCCGGATAATTAAACAGTTTTTTCACTCACTAGTATTCATAAAAAGCTAAATATGGAAATCTATAAGTATTATTTAATCCATTCACACCACCAAATATGCAACAGAAACACTTGGCTGAAAGGATGAACATTTAACAAGAAATTATACTTGTAAATTAAAAAATAACAAAAACCTATAAGCCTCTTTTAAGTATTACTCTATTTTTTAATATTTAACATACAGTGACAATAGTTTCAATGCCTAATTGACAATGGGTTTTGAACCCCTTTGAGAACCTGAAGAAAGAACTTCTGAAAAATGCACATATAAAAATGCTACACATGACCTCAAGGAGTTCACAGTGCCTTCACGTGTATCCACTTAACGCTCTAGAGTTCAACAGGCAATGAACACAGATGTGAAAACTGCATAAAACTTTAAGAGTAAATGACACACCACAATTATTAATATATTTTTGGTTATATCATTATCCATACTGAGTACATCTTGATTATTTTAAATAGACAAAAGAGAATGAGTTGAAACTCCTAAGACTAAATATAATTTTCTAAGTTATAGAAACTAGTTTTTATGTCTTACTACCTTCCCTCTTTCCACTGTTTCCTCTTATTACCTATTTAGCTGAGAGTGATCTAAGTGATTACCCTTACCCCGAAACTACTTAATGCTTTTTTTTAAGAGACAATGCTAAAAGTTGATGATTAATGGATAAAAAGTAGCTTTGAACTGGTAAGTGGGCCTCTATCTAATTAAATTCATTACCAATTCCAAATATCTTTAGAGTAACAAAATCCAATTTAGTTAGTATGTTCTTCAAATAAAGGTATAATCTAAATGACAGTGAGGATAAACATATTCTCAAAAATTTAATCCATTGCTTTTAAAAGACAGCATCACTCATTTCTTTGAACTTGAACAAATAAAAAGGGTATTATGGAAATCCTTTTTAAGCATATACTATATATATTTAAAGCTAATTTAATCCTGAAAACATTATGAGATAGGCACTATTAATCTATTATCTATAAAATAGGTAACTTTTTTTTAGAAAACCAAAAGGAGCTTCAGACTGTTTAAACAATTTTTCCAAGACGGCATTGTATGAGTGAAGTTAGGATTTGATTTAAATCCACGACAGTCAGTGTCCCATCTCAATCTCTCTTCTTTACATAAAGCTATCTTAGTTATTCCAAATCCTATGAGCCAACGTTTCATGACCAACTACTGTGCCAGACACTTTTCTGGATGCTTTCTAATTTGATAAGAATGAAAGGAAAAGAAAAGTAGCAGTCTGTAGACCACACTAAAACACTTCAAAGCTAGACCAACCATCAGTCCAATTACAATTTACAGTCACTCAATCAGAATAAATACAGAGTTACTGAAACTTGATATGTGGAGACATTTGCATTTCTAACTGACTACCTATAAAGATGCCTTATAAATTCCAATATTCCATTAACTAAGAAAACATTATAGTTATATATGTCTATACATATGTATATATAATTATATATGTCTATATATACACATATATAGACTATATATGTGTTGGATATATACACACACACACATATATACACATATATAGACATGTGTGTATATCTATATATACACACATATACATATATGTATATATGTATATGTCTATATGTGTATGTCTATATATGTGTATATGTATATATGTAGATATACACACACATCTATACACACATATATACATATGTATATACATATATACACATATATACACACATGTATATATGTCTATATACACACATATGCATATGTCTCTGTACACACATATGTATATGTCTCTATAAACACATATGTATGTCTCTATACACATGTATATATGTCTCTATACACACATATGTATATATGTCTCTATACATACATATGTATCTATGTCTCTATACACACATACATAGATGTGCGTGTATATAGACATATATAACATTATAGTACATATAGACATATATAAACACATATATAACTATAATGTTTTCTTAGTTAATGGAATATTAGAATTGATTTATTTATTTTTATTTTTTCATTTTTTGAGGTGGAGTCTCGCTCTGTCGCCCAGGCTGGAGTGCAGTGGTGCAATCTTGACTAACTGCACCTCTGCCTCTAGGTTCATGTTAGTCTCCTGCCTCAGCCTCCTGAGAAGCTGGGACTACAGGCGCACGCCACCATGCCTGGCTAATTTTTGTATTTTTAGTAGAGATGGGGTTTCACCATGTTGGCCAGGCTGGCCTCACACTCCTGACCTTGGGTGATCCAACCGTCTTGGCCTCCCAAAGTGCTGGCATTACAGGCATGAGCCACCGTGCCTGGCATGGACCTGACATTTCAATATTAGCAATGAAATCCATATCCACTTTAGGCTTAACTCCTGTTTTCAAGGGAATAGTGTTGTAAGTATCCCCTTTATCCTACAAAATATTGTGCACACTTGGGATATGGCATAAAGGAAACAGTAATCAAACCTTGTCTTAATGCACAAATATGACTAGTAGTTAACAAAGACACATATTACTTCGATGTTTCCTCCTGAATTTAAAATAATTCTCCTCTTATTTAGAAGAAATGTTCTAAACCAAGTTCTAATTTTCCATCAATAACAAATACTTGATTGTTTACTCTGAGAATCCAGAATGAAGGTCCCCTAAACACTTGGGAAGAAAAAGAGCAGAGAAAAACTCAACAATTTCAAGTGGAAACTGCTATTAGCAGCAGCAATACACAATCTAAAAAGTTGAAGATAATATAGAACAAAATAAAAAGGTAATCTGTATTTACAGGTTGGACACAGCCCAATAAAATCAGTATTCACAGACTCTCTCAGAGGGAACTTTATACTACAGAGGCTGTATCTTATACTCAAAAAAGCAATTTAAGTTAAGTATTTTGTGAGTGATGATCTCAAGTTTCCAGAGGGGCTGATTTCATTAAAGAAAGATATTTTCAAGTGTCTTTTTTTAATGGCTGCTCAAATCTAATAAACATGGTGGTTTCTGGAAAGAATTCAGAAATGTTCTCCAACTCTTAATCTGTTTTTCTAAAACACATGTTGTTTAAAGAAGTAAGGTAATTCTGAAAATTGTGTAGTAATTTCTTAGAAGATTATAAGTGAAGCACAGATGGTAGGTAATACGTTGCTTTACAAGACATATTTTTATGTGCAGGATGATATTACCAAGAACCCTGTACTGTGCCATTTTTCTCTAACAATAAGTGAAACAGTGCCATAATCAGTACATGGGGGAAAAATAAGAAAAATCAAATAAAAGCTTAGATATAATACTTTGCTTGAATACATTAATAAAAATTTCATATATTAACTGTATATTAATCCTACTTACTAACTGAGACTAGTCCAAATAGAATACATAAGATGGTGTTTATAATCCAATATTTTTTGCCACCTCAAATTTTCAGGCTCCATCAATCATCCATTTATTCATTCATTTATTCAACGATTATTCACCAGCTTCTACTAATTAACAGACACTATGCTGGGATGTAAAGATGGATAATAATATAACTCTATCTTTAACAATTCTGAATAATATCTGTAATAAAATGAATAATGGTTTAAAGTGCATCTTATTGGTTTATTTTTAATTGACAAATAATAATTGTGTATATTTACAGTATACAATGTGATTTTCTGTCTATGTATATATCATAAGAAGAATCAATCAAGCTAATGAACACATCCATCGCCTCATCAACTTATTTTTTTCATAATGAGGACATTAAACATTTGTTATTTTAGCCATTTTGAAATATTTTATACACTATTATTAACTATGGTCACCAACATTTACTTCTAACAGTATAGGTGGTACCATTTTCCTTTTGCAATAAAGCAAATTCAGGCCTGGTGAGGTGGCTCATACCTGTAATCCCAGCACTTTCGGAGGCGAGATGGGCAGATTCCTTGAGGCCAAGAGTTCGAAACCAGGCTGGGAAACATGGCAAAACCCTTTCTCTACTAAAAATACAAAATTAGCCAGGATGACAGGTATGACAGGGATGACATACCTGTCATCCCGGCTACTCAGGGGGCTGAGGCACTAGAATCACTTGAACTCAGGAGGTGGAGGTTGCAGTGAGCTGAGATCGCACCACTGCACTCCAGCCTGGGTGGCAAAGTCAGACACTGTCTAAAAAAAAAAAAAAAACAGCTTGCAATAAAGTAGATAGAGCCATTTATTCATTTATCAGTTAAGTGGAACTCTATCTGAAAATAAATAAATAATTAAATAATAAAAAAAAGCAAATTCAAAATTCAAAATAACTTAGTGCCCTGGGAAAGTTATGATTTTAAATTAAAAATAAATTTCCAGTATATTTATTATAAAAATGTTATTCAAACATGAACTTCCATATTTTACTGTTTCACAGCTATATTTTATATCAGATTGGCTAAGATATGATTTTAGCCAAAGGATCAGCTCCCACAAAGCTAAATACATGTGTCTGACACTCCACATGCATACTCAGGTCTGAAAGAGTAACCCCCAAGAATAATTGGGCAAGGAAGTTTGTTAAAGGCAATACAGTACCACCACCAAAGGCTGCTATTAATGGAAGAAAGAGCAGAGTGCTCTAAGGAAGAAGTGCCAACAGCTAGAATAGAAGCCCTGTAGAAGTGTTCTCCCCAAACTCAAACGACTTCTGGATAATAACCAAGGAGGTCTCTGGGACCTGAGAACTGCCCTTTGTAGGTACCTGAGAGAAGAAATCAGCCTCAGTCATTATGATTAACCATAGAGATGGCCTCTCTGCGTATGGCCCACTCCAAAAATAATAATGAGTCACCACAGGATTAAGGACTTGATCATTAGAGAAAAGAAATGGCAGCACTTCCTCCCAAAGGACTCAGCAGTGGTCTGCCAGAGAGGGTCTTGATACAGTCAGGATGGAGGCTGATTCTCAGCCAGACTACCCAGCTAATAAACTGTAAGTACTGTGCAGTAGTATCACAAGTGTGCTCTAGAGGCAGACTGCCAGGAATCCAGTTCTCGTTTTCACATTCATTAGTTGCAAGACTTTAGTTAGCCAAGTTTCTCAACTTCTCTGTGACTTCAGTTTCCTCATCTGTAAAATGAGTATGGTAATAATAACAAATACACCTCAGAGAGTTAAAAATGGAACGAGGTAATATGTGTAACATTTAGCACAACGTCTGGCACACTTGCAAAGTGCCGAAAATGTGGCTATTTTTGAAGGCAAGGGAGGCAAGTCTAGGAAGAAAACAATTAGAGAAAGGAAATTCAATGCAACCAAGCATTACAATTCTACCACATACAAATAAACTCAGTAAGCTCAGTTGTGCACAAAGCAAAAATCTAGGCCTGTAAAAAAGGTAGGGAAAAAATGATGGCTAAATAAATTAAAAAGGTAGTTATAATTATACCTGTGCCTGTTCAAAGTGATTAGAAGGTAAAAGAGAAGGTAAGAAAGGCAATAAAAGATCACCATTAAGAAAATACAAGGAAAAATGGGGCAGGAACACTTTGAGTACGTTCAGTTAAAACTAATAACAACCATAAAACATTTTCCCACTTCCCTTCCCCAAACACCCCATGTTAGGATAGTGTAAGAAGGCACATCCATGTGACTATCAAAGTGTAGACTGGGAGGTAGAACATGTACTGCTTGTAATTGCCAAATTTACGTGTGGAACAAGAGATGAACCAGAGAATTATAGGCCAATAAACCTGAATTCAATTTAGAAAAAGAAATGGAAAACATGTGGGATTGCTGAGATAGCAATCCTTCAGGAAATTCTATAACTGTACTTCCGAAAGCAAGACCAATGGCTCGGCAGCATGAAAAATCACACGAGAGGAGGGGAGATGTTTTTCAAAATGTAGATTCTGGAGTTCTACTCCGAACTCCTGAAAGAGATTTTCTGGAGAAGAAGCCAAACAATCATCACTTTAGGCAACTTCCTCCTGGTGATTCATCTGCACATGGAAGCGTGAGACCTCTGCTCCATGGCACAGGAAAAAAGTGACCGCAGGAGGTGATGAATAATAAATTAAGCATGAATATATCTTTTCAATTTGGTGCTATTCTGTGATTAGCTACATAATGTGAATTATCTATATTGCTTTTTAAGTGATCTCTTACTTCAAACACACACATTACATGGTCAGAGTACCCAGTTTGAGGAATCAAGTTGAATTTCAATACCTGGTTATAATTAATTTAAAATAGCTACTGAGTTTTTAATCATAAAAAAAAGTGGGTAAAATTTTCTAGTTCATTTCTAACATTATATTTATAGTTTACAATTTGTTTTGTAAAAATCCATTTTTTTTTCTTTTTGGAATTCATCTTTTAAGATCACACAGTGGGAAAAAAAAATAGATGACAGATAACCTTCCATGGAAGAAAAGTCACAATGGTCAAAGGAAGAAAGTTGAGGTTATTCAGTAAAGAGCTCAGTCCTTTTTACCTACACTCTGGAATGACACATGCATCTGTTCCCAATTTGAAGAAAATATATTGCAAACAGATAAGTTCGGTTTTTCATGGCTGAACCCTTCTGCTCAGAAAGTGAATGTATAAACCCTGGCTTCGTGCTTTTGTTTATTCATGGAAATCAATATGAACTTTAAATAAAAAGGCAAAAAAAAAGAAAGTACACTTCATACTCCAAATTCTTTAATTAATGCTAGCATCGTATCTCTTTATCCTCAATCTGGATCCCATCTGGAAGTAGCAAGATGAAAAGGAAAGGACCATGGGAGATAAAAACCCATTTTCCATCACCCACTTCTTCCTCACTTTTAAAGAATACTTCCAACAAAAGCACCACCGCGACATTCCTAAAATACAAAACATAAAAGTGGATAATTCCACCTGCCGAATTTGAAACTATCCAGATATTACCCAAAGCCTATTACCACCTCAGAACCTTGAATTGTCACTACTTCATCTAATAAGTCAATTTGAGGTGATTTAGTATGATGTTATTAGGCTGTCTATAATGTATACTGCAATGATAAGACTTGGGGAAAAAACATTTAGTCAATTGTATCTCAGACAATAGATAATAACTTTTCTTATCTGCAAAATCATTCTTCTTTAACCTCCTGTGAGTCTATAAAATTGTTTATAAATGTTAGCTTATGTTAAAAATATCAAAACATGAAGCATATTGTCTTATTTCCTATACTAATTTCATGCCTACATCCCATGTCTTTCCAGATTATATAAACAGCAAAAGGTTTAACATTTACTTTTTGTGTGTGCTAGGTACTAAATAGAAACTAGAATGCATATTCATATTACTTATGCTTATATTTCTTTTCTATAAAAGTAAATATAAATGTCTTTCATGTGGGGAAATGCCAAGAAACATACACATTAAAAAGGTGAAAGAAATGCAGACCACATGTAAGTGGTATCTCTGGAAAAGAGTGGCCAATATCCCAATAGTATCAACTACCATACTTGTATATAGAAAATTACAAATGCATTCTATCAGGGGAAACTGTGATAGGAATCCTATTGTCTACTCTTCTATCTCTTAAACTGCAAAATTCATACTTTCTATGTTAAATAATTATTAAGCCTAAGTAGTACACAGAAGCCCTCCTCATGCAGTTTCACTTTCTGTGGTTTCAGTTACCCACAATCTAAAAGCATTAAATAAAAAATTCTAGAATAACCAATTCATACATTTAAAATCGTGCACCTTTCTAAACAGCATGATGAAATCTCACGCCATCCCACTCCATCAGCCCTGGACGTGAATCCAACGTATTCATGCTGACGGCACAACCTGCTCTTGAGTCACTTAGTACCTCTCTCTGTTATCAGATCACCCGTTGTGAGATAACAGTGCTTGCATTCAAGAAACCCTTATTTTACTTAGTTGTTCTATTTTATTATCAGTTATTGTTGTTAATCTTTCATTGTGCATATTTTATAAATTAAACTTTACCACAGGTATGTACGTACAGAAAAAAATATATATGTAGGGTTTGGTACTATTGCTGGTTTCAGGCATCTACTAGGGAACTTATTCCATGAAGACAAGGGGATACTGCTGAATGGAAGTCCCCAAGTTCTCACTGTCTGAAAGAGAGAGAATCGGAAAGTACAGAAGCCTCCAAGATTGAGGAAAGGCCCTTTTTTTTTAAGAGCCTGAAGTAAGAGTAACTCTTCCACCAGCTAATGAAATGGCATCAGTCAGAAGGACAAAAATAACCTCAAAGCAATGGTAGATGGAAAATGGAAAAAACAAGAACAGGAAGACAAAGTTTATAATTTTCTATGCATGTGTTTAGAGGCAGGGAGACACAGGAAGGTGAAAGATTAATGTAAGAGCAGGTATCACTTAAATCTTTATTTTTGCCTTATTAATACCTTAAAATTTATAAATCATTTATGTTGTACAAAAAACAGTATCATCCTTTAAACCTAGCTCAATGAAAAATGAGAATTATCTCTCATAAGGCTCTAATAATTGTAGAACACAGTACAAATATTCTTCATAGCAATGCTAAGTCTTCCAGTGATAACATGCCGGGGGGAAAGAAAGTCCTTTCTCAGCCTTCTCTCGTTCCCTCAATATACCTCCTCCTCATTTCCTCTTTTTCTGCCTCTCTCCATTTTATAACTGCATAAATCTTACATACAGAACCTAAAACAGAAGAACCCCTGAAGTTTAACTATCTGACCCTCTTCTTCACTCCTTCCTGGAAGCAGGAAAATAGCTATTTTCTTTTAATATCTCTGTGACTTATTTGCCACAAAGCTTAAAAATAAGATGAACATCTCAAGACATGTAAGAAGCTGATTTATCACTGAAAGCTCTCTTTCAATGTATGCATGAATACGTATGCTATACTCTATATTTTCTCTTTAAGAAAATACAGATATATGCAGGAATATGACATTATGTGTATATAGTTAGAAATGTGTTTAATTGTAACTTTACAGATAAATTTAAACAAACATGCTCTTATTTAATAGTGCCTAGAACTGAGATGACTGAATCATAGCTACTACATAAACACCTTTGCTATTGAGGAAGAAAATGTATTTTTTTAAAACTGAATTTGTTGAAGTTTGAATTTAGCAGATATTTGGTAATATCCTAATATTCACTTTTGCCCCATTAAAACTGGTCTTCAGGAAATACGTTAATGAATATCATACCTCAACATTGAAATGGCTAAAACTTTTTACTGTTTCACAAGGTTATTTTTATCAACAGTGAGAGATAATCCACATAATAAAATAACATTTATCAGTCACATATCACAGTGATACTTTCTGAAATCTGACCATTATTATGATGCCAGAATGCCTGCTTTTTGTTCACTCCAGCTCACTTGCTCAGAAACCTTCACAAGAACACTGGAAAGTCCCATTTTCTGTTCTGCTTTCTGCCATTAACCTTCTATGAAGCTTGTAACAAAATCATACCCACAACCAGGTTCCCAGATGCCCTATTTAAAAAACAGATCTACATTATAGTTAAGATCCTAGCATGGAAAATAATTAGGAGGGCAAAGAGCAACATTTTCAGCACTTTGCTGTCACATCGTCAAATAAAATCAGTGGAAGAAGTTGCCAGAGGGAGGAGAAAATATTTCTCACCTCTTGAGGAAAAACGTGGCATAGAAAACCCAAAATTATTGCTTAAGGCCAACCTTATGCCTCTCAGCTCTTTGTTTTTCTCAGTCACACTAGTACAGAACTCTGCCTCATTTAGTCTAATTTGCATCCCTTGTTATATTATCTGCACACAAAATAAAGTCCCTGTTGTACTCCTTCTCCACTGACATTTCACTCTTGCACTCAGGACAAGTGTGTCCAAATAAGTAACAACCCTAAATCACACTTTAATCCTAATTTTCCAGAGACACGAAGAGAAAATAACAGAGAAAAGAAGGGGATGAAAAAAAGTAAGCAAATAGGTATGCATATGTGTGTAGGGGAAAATTGGAAATGCAGAAGTGGAAGGGGAAACAGTTACAGAGAGTAAAAGGAGAAAGAGAATAGGATAATAATAGAGGGTCCAAGATGGCCGATTAAAAGCAGCTGCAGTCTGTAACACTCACAGAGAAGAATGAAAGCAAGGGATGAATTCAGCACCTTCAACTGAAATAACCAGGTTCTCGCACTGGCACTGACTAGGCAAATAGCTCGACCCATAGAGAATGAAGAAAAGCAGGGAGGGGCAACAGCCTAGCCAGGAGTGGCATGGATCCAAAGGAACTCCCACCCCCAGCCAAGAGAAGCGGTGAGTGATTGTACGATCCCACTCGGGAAACCACACTTCTCCCACAGATCTTTGCAACCAGTGGATCAGGAGATCCCTTCGTGAGCCCACTCCACCAGGGCCTTGGGTCTGATACACAGAGCTACGCAGAGTCACAGCAGAGCAGCTGCTCAGGCACACACAGAGACCCAGGAGTTTTGCATACTGTGGTCCTGGGATTCCTGGCAAGGAGGGAGATACAAAGCTACATACACCCGGGAGCGGGGCTGAATCCAGGGAGCCAGGCAGCGTCGTTTTAAGGGCCCCACTTCCATAGCACCTCACAAGTTAAGACCCACTGGCTTGGAATTCTCTTAAGCCAGCGATGACAGGTTGGGGTCTGCCTGAGAAGGACAAAGTTCCCAGGGAGAGAGATGGCCGCCATCTCTGTGGTTTGGTCTACACAGCTGTTCCAGCCTGCCAGCTCTGGAGAGTCTAGCCTGTCCAGAAGAAGAGGGGTCCCCCACAATGCAGCACAGCTGTGCCACCAAAGCAGCCAGACTGCTTCTTTAAGTGGGTCCCTGATCCTGTTCCTCCTGACTGGGCGTGACCTCCCAACAGGGGTCTCCAGACACCTCCTATAGGTGCAGTTTAGGCTGGCAATAGGACAGTACCCCCCTGGGACAGAGCCTTCAGAAGAAGGAGTAGGCTCCCATCTTTGCTGTTTCACAGCCTTCACTGGTGATTACCTCCAGGTACGGGAAAAACTGAGGCAACTAGGGTCTGGAGCAGACCCCCAGCAAACTGCAGCAGCGCTACAGAAAAGTAGCCTAACCATTAAAAACAAACAGAAAACAACAACATCAACAAAAAACCCTCACAGAAAACCCCATTCAAAGATCAGGAACCTCAAAGATCCAAGGTAGATAAGCCCACAAAGATGAGAAAGAATCAACACGAAAATACTGAAAACTCAAAAAGCCCAGAGTGCTTCTCCTCCAAATGACTCCAGCAAAGGCGCAGAACTGGGCTGAGGCTGAGATAGCTAAATTGATGGAAGTAGGCTTCAGAAGGTAGGTATTAAGAACTTCATTGAGCTAAAGAGGCAAGTTGTAACCCAATGAAAAGAAACTAAGAATCATGATAAAAACAATACAGAAGCTGATAGCCAGAATAGCCAGTTTTGAGAGGAACATAATTGACCTGATGGAGCTGAAAAACACAACATGAGAACTTCACAATGCAATCACAAGTATCAACAGCAGAATAGACTAAGTGGGGAAAGGATCTCAGAGCTTGATGGCTGTCTCTCAAAGTAAGATAGGCAGACACGAAGAGAGAAAAAAGAATGAAAAGGAGTAAACAAAACCTCTGAGAAATATAGGATTATGTAAAGAGACTGAACCTTCGACTGACTGGTATACATAAAAGAGAGGTGGAGAACTGAACTAAGTTGAAAAACGTACTTCAGGATATCACCCAGGAGAACTTCCTCAACCCAGCAAGACAGGCCAACATTCAAATTCAGGAACTGCAGAGAACCCCAGTAAGATACTCTAAAACAAGATCAACCCCAAGACACATAATCATCAGATTCTCCATGGTTGAAATGACAGAAAAAATGTTAAGGGCTGCCAGAGAGAAAGGCCTAGCCACCTACAAAGGGAAGCCCATCAGACTAACCGCAGACCTCTTAGTGGAAACCCTACAAGGCAGAAGAGATTGGGGGCCAATATTCAACATTCTTAAAGAAAAGAATTTCCAACCCAGAATTTCATATCAAGCCGAACTAAGCTTCATAAGCAAAGGATCAATAAGATTCTTTTCAGACAAGCAAATGCTGAGGGAATTCATCATCATGAGGCCTGCCTCACAAGAGCTCCTGAAGGAAGCACTAAATATGAAAAGGAAAAGCCATCACCAGCCACTTAAAAAACACCCTAAAGTATATAGACCAGTGACACTATAAAGCAACCACATAAACAAGTCTGCAAAATAACCAGCTACCATCATAATGACAGGATCAAATTCACACATAACAATACTAACCTTAAATGTAAATGGACTACATGCCCCCAATTAAAAAACACAGAATGAAAGGCTGGATAAAGAGCCAAGATCCACTGGCATGCTGTATTCAACAGACCCATGTAAAGTGAAAGACACATAGGCTTGAAATAAATGGATGAAGGAAAATTTACCAAACAAATGGAAAACAAAAAAAGCAGGGATTGCAATCTTGGATTCTGACAAAACAGACTTTAAACCAACAAAGATCAAAAAATACAAAGAAGAGCATTACATGATGGTAAATGGTTCAATTCAAAAAGAAGAGCTAACTATCCCAAATATATATGCACCCAATACAGGAGCACTCAGATTCATAAGCCAAGTGTTTAGGGACCTACAAAGAGACTTAGATGACCACACAGCAATAGTGGGAGACATTAATACCCCACTGACAATATCAGATCATCAAGACAGAAAATTAACAAAGATATTCGGGACTTGAACTCACCTCTGGATCAAGTGGACCTCATAGATATCTACAGAACTCTCCACCCCAAAACAACAGAATATATATTCTTCTCATTGCCACATGGCACTTACTTTAAAATTGATCCTACAATCAGAAGTAAAACACTCTTCAGCAAATGCAAAAGAAATGAAGTCACAACAGTCTGTCAGACCACAGTGCAATCAAATTAGAACTCAAGATTAAGAAGTTCACTCAAAACCATACAATTACATGGAAATTGAATAACCTGCTCCTGAATGACTTTGGGGTAAATAACGAAATTAAGGGAGAAATCAAGAAGTTCTTTGAAACTAAACAGAACAAGGAGACAATGTACCAGAATCTCTGGGACACAGCTAAAGCAGTGTTAAGGGGGAAATTTATAGCACTAAATGCCCACATCAAAAAGCTAGAAAGATCTCAAGTTGACCACCTAACATCTCAACTAAAAGAACTAGAGAACCAGAGCAAACAAAACCCAAAGCTAACAGAAGACAAAATATAATCAAGACTAGAGCTGAACTAAAGGCGACAGAGACACGAAAAGCCCCTTGAAAAATCAATGAACCCGGGAGGTGTTTTTTTTTTTTGAAAAAATTAATAAAATAGACTACTAGGTAGACTAAGGAAAAAGAAAAGAGAGAAGAATCAAATAAACAGAATTAGAAATGATAAGGGGGATGTCACCATTGACCCCACAGAAATACAAACAACCATGAGAGAATACTATAAACACCTTTATGCACATAAACTAAAATCTAGAAGAAGTGGATAAATTCCTGGATGCATACACACTCCCAAGACTGAACCATGAAGAAATTGCATTCCTGAAAGACCAATAGTGAGTTCTGAAACTGAGGCCATAATAAATAGCCTACCAACAACAAAAAGCCCAGCACCAGATAGATTCACAGCTGGATTCTACCAGAGATACAAAGAAGAACTGGTACCATTTCTGCTGAACTATTCCAAAAAATTGAAAAGGACGGACACTTTCCTAGCTCATTTTATGACACCAACATCATCCTGATACCAAAACTAGGCAGAGATACCACAAAGAAAACTTCAGGCCAATATCCTTGATGAACATGGATGTAAAAATCCTCAGTAAAATATTGGCAAACTGAATCCAGCAGCATATAAAAAAGCATATGCACTACAATCAAGTTGGCTTCATCCCTGGGATGCAAGGTTGGTTCAATATATGCAAATCAGTAAATGTGATTCATCACCTACACACAACCAAAGACAAAATCCACATGGTTATCTCAATAGATGCAGAAAAGACCTTCAATAAAAGTCAAAATCCCTTCATGTTAAAAACTCTCAATGAACTAGGTATTGAAGAAATACACTGTAAAATAATAAGAGCCATATATTTCAAACCCACAGCCAGTATCATACTAAATGGGCAAGAGCTGGAAGCATTCCCCTTGAAAATTGGCACAAGACATGGATACCCTCTTACCATTCCTATTCAACACAGTATTAGAAGTTCTGGCCAGGGCAATCAGGCAAGAGAAAGGAATAAAGGTATTCAAATAGGAAGAGAGAAAGTCAAACTATCTTTGTTTGCAGATGGCAGGATCCTGTATCTAGAAAACCCCATTGTCTCAACCCAAAAGCATCTTAAGCTGATAAGCAACTTCAGCAAAGTCTCAGAATACAAAATCAATGTGCAAAAATTGCTAGCATTCCCATATGCCAACAGGCAAGCAGAGAACCAAATCAAGGTCTCACGTTTAAGATATCTGCAACTGCCCCATACTTTCCTGGTGCACTCCATCCAACAATCTCTGAACTACATTAGCAATTTCCAATAAACTTTTCATGTTGCTTAAGGTAGTTCAAATTGGCTTTTTGTATCATGAAATGAAGAGTCTTGAATGAAAGTCTTGAATAAAATGCTCATATTCCATCAAAAATTCAACTATCCTTTTCTGGTTTTATTTGAAAACAAATTTTGTCCTCCTATCATTGTGATAGGAGGAAGCAACCAATCCATTAAAAATTAAGACGGAAATAGAGAATGTTAAATAGAAAAACAGACAATAACAAATTTCAATTCTTGTCAGGCTGGTCATGCTATGTCCTCACCATCAATCTTAATTTAATAGCAATATATAAAGATTCTAGAATGAATTATCCTAAAGAAAGTAACTAGTATCTTAATTCTTTTTTAGGTTAATAATTGACAACTGAAAACAAATGAGTCTCCATTTCCCTTAGTCAGAATAAAAGACATTATGCCTAGTATCACAAAAATTACTTAATACTGCTCTGGAACAACTAGACACTACAATTGTCTAGAATTAATAAGAGAACAAAAAACAGAAAAGGAGGCAAAATTAAGTGTGAATGATATAGCCATGTATTAGACCACTCAAGATAATCTATGGAAAGAATACATAAA
Organism: Pan paniscus; assembly: GCF_029289425.2. NCBI lineage: Eukaryota > Metazoa > Chordata > Mammalia > Primates > Hominidae > Pan > Pan paniscus. The sequence goes on from NC_073256.2 coordinate 105,718,837, forward strand.
ACCTTATGATTATGTTTCATATGATTATATGAAAATATACAAAAATTTATAAATAGATGAAAGTCGCTTGGTAATTATATCAGAAGATCCTATTCTAAACTGCAACATAAGAAAAATGCAATAACTCCATATCTCAGAAAGCTGCAAAACACTACTGAAGGGAAGAAGCAGAAACTTCAAAATAGTTTTCCCAGAAATGTTTAAATAAATCTGTGGACAGAACTGTATTCAGAAATAGACTGAAATATGTGTCAAAATTAGTATATAATAAAGGCAGCATTTAAAGCATTGAAAACATCATAAATGCATTACTGGCCACAATTCTTCACTTCACCCTGTATCTATATCCTTACCATGGCCACATCAGAGACACAGTGTATATCCAAGCTCCTTGACTTTAGACCTTGCCATGCAGCAAACTTGCATTAGGCAAATCAATGTGTTCAAAGGGACCTTTTGTTAATTATGAGGCTAAGACGTAGGAGGCATCACATGTGAATGCTTGCTCTATAATGCTTTTGCCATTATCAAGGGAACACGTTCTATTTTGTCAGTGGTTTCAGGATCATGTCAGATACATGCAGTAGAATTGCCCCAGACAAGCTACATAAAGCAAGAGGTGCCCAAAGCCACCCACAGTTCCATAGATCAATGGCATTTGTCTTAAGCCATTACATTCTATAGTAGTTAGTTCTCAACGAAACCTGAGCAAGAGTGAGGGAAAGATGTATTACTCAATATATAGTGTTGAAGCACCTGTTCAGTAATTTTAGGAAAAATGGGTTAGATTCCAGTTTCCTTACCTACACTAAAAGTATTTTATGTATATCAAAGATTCATGCACATAAAAAGAAAAATGGTGGTTTCTTTGAAAGTTTTGAAATGCTGCAGATTTGAAACATAATACAAAACTGAAAGTTATAACATAAATGACTAATCTTAAAAAACATTAACAAAATCAAAACATCAACAAATTCATTTTATGACAGAACGGGGCCAATTTTAATATATACAGAGCTCATATAATCAATAAAAAGAGAAGACAAAACACAAGTTGGCAGAAAAAGAAAGTCTTCATAATTTAAAAAATGCAAATAGTTTAAAACATATAAAAATTCCCAATACTGCTATGAATTTACACTTGCAAAAAAAATTAATATTTTACCCAGCAGATTAGGAAAAACTTAAAAGCACTGGCAAGTGTGTGTGGAACCAAGCATGCTCAAGCATTGTTGAGTGACAATTTGGCAGAATCTACTACAATTATAAATAAATATAGCCCTTAACGCAGTAATTCCACTTCCAGAAATTTCGTTACATAAACCAATTAACTCACATGTACTTAGATAAGTACACTGCATTATTTTTTAATTATAGAAACAACTTTTAAAATAACCTCTTTGTCCAGCAATCGGCAATGGTTAAATAAATTACAAGTTACAAGTTATTAATATCATACAAGTATGAAGTTGTTCTACATGCACTGGTAGAAAAAAATCTCCAAAGTATATTGTTACGTTAAAAATATACAGAACATTATATATAATGCATTTTTATGGGAAGGAAGGCAGGGGAAGGAGGAAACTCTATAAAGAGGGAGGGTGGTAGGAGGGAGGGGGGAATTGTGTGTGTCTAGAAAATTTCTGGAAATTAAGTAACGAAAAGAAAATCTTTCTTTAAAAAAAATGACTGAAACCTGCAACTCTTGGGCAGATGGCCGTCCTCAAAGAAAAGGCTCCATGTGTTTCGTTGCTCCTAATATGATCCTATAATAAAAGCCTCATTTTTCCTGTTAAACACAAAAGTGAAAAACGGACTGTTTAATATTCTAAGACTACACTTCCTCTACTTTTCCTAAGATGTAATTCAGATAGACAGCACATGTATCAATGAAAGACTAAAGAAGGTCTTGTATTCTCTGTTTTAATCCTGCCTATCACCAATATAGCAAAAGCAAATCCATCATATATTTAACATTTATTGAGTCAACTCTTCATGGGCCTTCATTATTGTGACTGTTAAAACACTATGATCTAATTTTAACGTAAGTTACTTAAAAGAAATTCAAATTATTATGTGATTATTCAGTCTTCAAGTTTTACATGCTAATGGACACAGCCACTGACAGTGTATGCACCTTTTTTCTCATCCATGTAGCTCAAAGAGGGATGGAAATCAGTTAAGACCTCCAGTGAAATATAAGTAAAACTGTTTTTGCTCTTTTCTAAAAATCATTTGGTGAAGTTGCTGTTCAATAATAGTAATAACTACAACTGAAGTCACTGAACTAGAACAAAGTTATTTTCCTTTGATATTTTCCCTAAGGTATTCTGATACACACCACCAGAAAAAAATGACGAATTTTAGAATATTTTTAATGCCAAGGCAAAAGGCATTTATATAAACGTTCTATTGGTGAATGAAGATAGAAAGCGCTATTTATACCAAAAATAGTGTCATATGATGGAGATGATTTTTTAAAATCTCAAAGTCCAAGTTGCTCACCAGTTGACCATTAATAACTAAGATAAATATGACCCTTGATTATTTGAAGTTAAATATTTCTAATAAAGTAATTGAAGTAAATGTAAGGTAAAGGCACCATACTGTCATCCAGTATGGGCTAAACGAGTTAAGAAAAAGGACAACTATTGAAATGGATCAGAAAATACCAGTTACATTAGAAACTAAAACCCATGAATAGGGATGATGTAATCCACTCATTTTTCAGTGCATATCTAAGGAGCACTCTACTTGCATGGTGGTGTCTGGCTCATGGAACACACTAATGACGAAGACAGATATACTCTGGCTCAACACAAAGTTATAATTTACTGTGAGAGACAGCTGTGAATCTATCATTCAAACACCTTGTACAATGGATTATTCGTACAGGCATTCAATTTGTTCTAATGTACTGAATTCGCCCATATGCCCCCAGGCAAGAAGAGAGAAAAAAAGTTATTTCTGTCCCCTTAAATTTTTCTACTAGCAAGTATAAATTTGGCCTACATATTTCTAGACACAGGAAGACCAATACTCAAAGGCACAAGGAAAAGAAGGAGGTGGATGTGTGTTTTTTTGTGTGTCCATGAGTTAAGTTTTATCAATTAATAAGGTATTTAATAATTTTCAACAGTAATTTTAAGGTCCCTTAGTCTTGCATACAGATGCCGCTATCTGCCTTTGAAGTAAGATATTAATAAAATACTGTGATTATAATTATATTGGATACTTTAAAAATAAGTTATTATAAATGCATAATGTGGGGATTACCTGGTGGGGGTGAAGATGGAGATTTAGAGACGGCTCACTAATATTTATTCTCGACACCAAAAAAAATGTATATTAGGATGGGGAAGAAATGAAGGAATTAAGCATTTTGATAAAGACTCTACGGTGGATTTTGATATATCCAGGAGGTAAAAGGGGAACAGCATACCTGCTAGAGCCGAGATCATCAAAGTTTGATCCAGGAACCTCTGAGTGTCCTAAAACTTTCAGGAATCAAACAATTTTAATAAGATGTTATTTGCCTTTTTACTCTCATTCACTTGCATTTGACAGTTGAGTTTACCAGAGCCTTTGTGATTTATAACATCAGAAGTGTGAATGCATAAGGAGATAGGAGATATGAGAATCTAGCTATTTTTTGTTAAGCCAGATATTTAAAGTATCTGGAAAGATCTAAAACAATGCCACCTTTCTTACTATTTTGTTTTGTAAAATTATTTTTTCATAAAAATGTTATTTATGACATGTCATTTTTAATGAATTTCTAAGTAAGTATTTTAAAATTCTCTTAGATTTATCTAATACCATAAATATAGATGGATATAAACCATAATAGAAGATTCTGGGTTTTCATTAATGTTTAGGAGTGGACAGGCATCTTTAATGTGAGAACCACTGTACTAGATCACAGTGAGCAGAAGATGAACTCTGAGCTACAGGGCTAGAGAAAGGGGTGAGGCTGATAATGAGAGGTCTTGTATGCCATGTTATAAATAATATAACATGTCAAGACCAGAGATAACGAAGATTTAAAATAGGGTTGCAACCCAAAATAGACATCAGAAATAAAAAGACTTAAGATATACATTAGAGGAAATGAGGCAATTGATTAGAAGTAGAGAGTAAGGGGCAGAAAACTGGGGATTTGGTGCCCACTCTTAACTTGAACACCCGTGTGGTAGGTGATACCAGCACAGTGGTGGGAAGTAGTGTCAGAGGAAACACTGAGACAGGGCAGATCAGAACATCTGTCATTGTACACAGTAAGATGGATAAGCAGACGATGGGAATACAGGCTAGAGCTGAGAAGAGAGATGCCAACTGGAGATAAAAACTGGCAGTTCTCTTCATACGGGTATTTTAAGCCATAGGAATCCAAAGACAGATTCCAGAGTCAGACATGGCCCAAAGCTAAGCCTTGATCACCCAATCTTTTATAGTTAGGCATTTTATTTCTATAGAATAGTGTCATATAGAAGACGGAAACCTATTCTTTTCCATCTTAATTTAGGCTACAGCATACATGTAACTACCAGCAGTTATCATTATTAGGTTGGTTACTAAGAACTGGATTATATATTCAATATGCAATTTTTAACAGCTCTATTGAGGTATGATTGGTATACAATAAGCAGCACATATTTTAAGTGTACAATTTGATAAGTTTTGACATACACAGACCACCACAGCCAGGAAAATTAACATATCCATTATCAGCAAAAGTCTTCTCTGGACTCTATAATCCTTCCCTCCCAGCCCTCCTGCCCTCCTCCCTCAGTCCCTAGGCAATCACTGATCTGCTTTCTGTTGCTAAAGATTAGTGTCCATTTGAGCCAGGCACAGCGGCTCATGTTTGTAATCCCAACACTTTGGGAGGCTGAGGCAGGCAGATCACCTGAGGTCAGGAGTTCGAGACCAGCCTGACCAACACAGTGAAACCCCATCTCTACTAAGAATACAAAATTAGCTGGGTGTGGTGGTGCATGCCTGTAATCCCAGCCACTTGGGAGGCTGAGGCAGGAGAATTGCTTGAACCCGGAAGGCAGAGGTTGCAGTGAGCCTGAGCCAAGATTGAGCCACTGCACTCCAGCCTGGGCAATAAAGAGCAAATCTCTGTCTCAAAAAAAAAAAAAAAAAAAAGGTGAGTGCCCATTTTTTATAATTTTATTTAAAATAAATCACACAGTATGTGCTCTTTTTAACTGGCTTTGTTCACTCAGCCTAATTGTTTTGGCATTCTTTACTATTTTACAGTGTATCAATAGTGCATTCCTTTTTATTGCTAAGTAGTATTCCATTATATGGATGTATCAGAGTTTTGTGTACTGATGTTGTTGGACATCTGTGCTGTCTCCAGTTTTTGGGGGCAGCTTTTAACATTTCATGCAGTGTTGCTGTGCTGGAGATAAATCTTTCAGCTTTTGTGTCTCTGAAATATTCTTTATTTTGCCTAAGTATCTGAAATATATTTTCAATATGTACAGAATCTTAGGTTGAGAGATTTTTTTCCTTTCTGTATTTTCAGGATGCTTCTCCACTATCTTCTCCTTGTATTATTTCTCACAGGCAATCTGCAATTATTTGCTCCTCTATATGAAAGGTGTCTATTTTTCTCTGTCTGCTTTTATGATTTTTCTCTTTATCACTCATTTGAGCAATTTGATTATGCTGTGCCTTACTGTAGTTTTCTTCTTTTTTCTTTGTGCTTGGGATTCATCAAGCTTCTTGGATCTGTGAGTTTATGTATTTTCCATCAAATTAAGAAAAGCGTTATTCTTTCTACCTCTCCCTGCTTAAGAGACTTAAATTACATGTATACATGTTGTATTAACCTGTTCTCACACTGCTGATAAAGACACACCCAAGACTGGGCAATTTACAAAATAAAGAGGTTTAATGGACTCACAGTTCCACATGGCTGGCGAGGCCTCACATTCGTGGTGGAAGGCAAGGAGGAGCAAGTCACATCTTACATGGATGGCAGCAGGCAAAGAGAGAGCTTGTGCAGAGAAACTCCCCCTTACAGAACCATAGAACCATCAGATCTCGTGAGACTTATTCACTATCACGAGACCAGCATAGGAAAGACCCGTCCCCATGATTTAATTACCTCCTACTGTGTTCCTCCCATACCACGTGAAAATTCAAGATCAGATTTGGGTGGGGACACAGCCAAACCATATCACATGTATATTAGGTAACGTGCAGCTGTCCCATATCTCACTGATATTCTGTTCATTGTTAAATTTTCCTTTAGTGTTTCTGTGAATTACTTGTATTTCTGCAACCTAAAGTTTATTTTGTTCTTCACTAATGTGTAATCTGCTGTTAATTTCAAGTTTATTTTTAATCTCATGTATTGTAATTTTTATCTCTACAGTTCAATTTCAATATATCTTCCATATGTCAACTTTTGGACATAAAGAATATAGTCATAACAAATGTTTTAATATTTTTATCTGCTAATTATAACATCTGTGCTATTTTTGAATCAATTTAAATATACAGAATTTTCTCCTAATTAGTGTTTTTCTGCTTTGTCGTATGCCTGACAATTTTTTATTATATGCTAGACATTATGAATTTTACCCTGTTGGGTGCTGGGTATTTCTGTATTCCAATAAATATCACTGAGCTTTGTTGTGAAATCAGTTAAGTCACAGAACAGTGTGATTCTTTCCAGTCTTCCTTTTAAGCATTGTTAAGCTGAATGAAAGCAGTGTTTAGTCCAGAGCTAATTATTTTTCATAACTGAGGCAAGACACTTCTGAGCACTCTCCCCTTTGCCCTAAGAAGTATGGGGTTATCCAGTCTGGCTGAAGGGAGCTAGCACTATTGCCAGGCCTTCATGAACACTGGGCATGATTCCCTCTAGCTGTTTTGGTTGATTCTTTCCTTGGCAACCAGTAGTTACTTCACAGGAAGACACAGATCAGTTCTCAACTGCATACTCAAGGGGAACCCTGGGCAGATCTCTGGTGTTTTTGCTCTTTGCAGTCCTCTTCTCTCCATTATTCTGAATGTGAATCACCTTGGTCTCCTTATACACCCAGCTCCATTCCTTAACTCAGAGTCTGTCCAGCTCAACCTGAGTTCCACCTTCCTGGTGCTATGGCTGGAAACTCTCTCAAGGCAGCAAGTTGAGATAATCCTAAGGTTCACTGCATTTGTTTCCCATCTCTCAGGGATAACTCCTTTATTACCCAAAGTCCAGTGACTTGAATATCACTGTTCAAACATTTTGTCCATTTTTTGGGACAGGATAGGCATACCTCCGTTTATTGCATTTTACCTTATTGCACTTCACAGATAATGTATTTTTTACAAAATGAAGGTTTGTGACAACCCTCCATCAAACAAGTCTATCAGTGCCATTTTTTCCCAGAGCATGTGCTCACTTCACATCTCTGTGTCACATTTTGGTAATTCTCACAATATTTCAAGCTTTTTCATTAGATGATATCTGTTATGGTGATCTGTGGTTAGTGTTCTTTTTCTTTTTTTAACACTTACCAAATTTATTTAACTACGAAATGTTTCTGAGAAATATCTTGTAGCATTAGTTTCTGAAGAACATATTGTGAGATATGCACTAAAACAGAGACCCAAAAACTCACCTAAGGTTCCAGGATTTAAAAATACAGATTCCCAAACCTCACTCTATGTGATCACTAATCTCTGATGTTAGTATTGTAATTGTTTCAGAGTACCACAAACTCTGCCCATTTAAGATGCCAAACTTAGTAACTAAATGTGTGTGTGTTCTGACTGCTCCACTCACTGGCCATTCCCCCATCTCTTTCCCTCTCTTTGGGCTTCCCTATTCCTTGAAACACAACAATATTGAAATTAGGCCAGTTAACAATTCTACAACGGCCTATAAATGTTTAAGTGAAAGGAAGAGTCATACATTTCTCACTTTATATTAAAAGCTAAAAATGATTAAGCTTAGTGAGGAAAGCATGTTGAAAGCCAAGATAGGCCAAGAGCTAGGCCTCCTTCACTGAACAGTTAGCCAAGTTGTAAATGCAAGGGAAAAGTTTCTGAAAGAAATTAAAAGTGATACTCCAGTGAACACACAAATGATAAGTGAAATAGCCTTATTACTGTTACAGAACAAGTTTAAGTGGTTTGAATAGACCAAACCAGCCACAACGTTCCCTTAAGCCAAAGCCTAATCCAGAGCAAGGCCCTCACTCTCTTCAATTCTCTGGAGGCTGAGAGAGGTGAGGAAGCTGCAGAAGAAAAGTTGAAAGCTAGAAGTGGTTGGTTCATGAGGTTTAGGAAAGAAGCCATGTATGTAACCTAAAAGTGCAAGATGAAGTAGCAGTGCTGATGAAGAAACTGCAGCAAGTTATCCAGAAGATCTAGCTAAAATAATCGATGTAGGTGGGTACCGTAAACAAAAGATTTCAATATAGACAAAACAGCCTTATATTGGAAGAAGAGGCCATCTAGGACTTTCATAGCTAGAGAGGAAAAGTCAGTGCCTGGCATCAGAGCTTCAAAGGACAGACTGACTTTCTTGATAGGAGGTAATGCAGCTGGCAACTTTAAGTTGAAGCTAGAGCTCATTTACCACTCCAAAAATTCTATGGCCCTTAAGAATTATGCTAAATCTACCCTGCTCTATCAACAGAACAACAAAGCTTGGATGACAGCATATCTTTTTACAGCATGGTTTACTGAGTATTTGAAGCCCACTGAGACTTACTGCTCAGGAAAAAGAGATTCCTTTCAAAATATTAATGCTCACTGACAACATATCTGGTCACCCAGAGCTCTGATGGAGATGTATAAGGAGATTACTGTTTTCTTTATGCCTGCTAACACATCCATTTTGCAGCCCATGGATCAAAGAGTAATTTCAAGTCTCAAGTCTCATTATATAAGACATACATTTTGTAAGGCTATAGCTGCCATAGATAGTGATTCCTCTGATAGATCTCAGCAAAGTAACTTTAAAACCTTCTGTAAAAGATTCACCATTCTAGATGCCACTAAGCATGCTCATGATTCATGGGGGGAGGTAAAAATAACAACATTAACAGGAGTTTGGAAAAAGTTTATTCCAATCCCTGTCGATGACTCTGAGGGAATTAGAAGTGGAACCTAAAGATCTGACTGAATTGCTGCAATCTCATTATAGAACTTTAATGAATGAGGAGGCTTCTTACAGATAAGCAAAGAGTGGTTTCTAGAGATGACATCTACTCCTGGTGAAGAAGCTATGAACACTGTTGAAATGAAAACAAAGGATTTAGAATATTACATAAACGTAATTGATAAAGCAGTGGCAGGGTTTGTCAGGATTGACTCTAATTTTGAAAAAAGTTCTACTGTGGGTAAAAATACTATCAAACAGTATTGATGCTAAGAGAAATCTTTCATGAAAGGAATAGTCAATCAATGTGGCAAACTTCACTGTTGTTTCAAGAAGCTGCCACAGCCACCCTCATCTCCAGGGCCATTACCATGATCAGTCAGCAGTCAGCAGCATCAAGGCAACACCCTCCAGCCACAAAAAGAGGACTTGCCAAAGGCTGAATGGTCCTTTAACAATTAAGTATTTTTAATTAAGGTATGTACATGCTTTTTTAGGTATAATGCTATTTCACACTTAATAGAACACAGTACTGTGTAAATATAACTTTTATATGCACTGGGAAACCAAGAAGTTTATGTCACTCACTTCTTTGTGAATTTCTCTTTATTGCAGTGAGAAAACCAAACCAGCAATATCTCTGAGGTATGTTTTTACTTCCTTCAGAGAAAGTGAGAAAGTAGCCAAAGGAATATTTAAATTTTGTAAAAATCAGCTAGATTTGTATAGTTGGTTTAGAAATAGTCCTTCTTTGATAGGTTAATAAACAAATTATGTGAGTGCTGAAAGCTACATACAAGAACAATCTTAGGGCCTGAAGTTTTTTTTTACATCTATTGGTCAACCACCATATTGGAGTTTCTATTCTCTCCACAATAAAGGCAACAACCAGCCAACAGGCCTATTCTCAAACAGTGAGGAGGAACTCAATAACATTTGAGACACCTGATCCATCGCTGGACTGATCTATCTCTGAAAAATGTCGCTTTATATTAAACTAAATAAATATTTTAAAAACAATAAAATAAATATATTTCCTTTTAGCTTCTACTCAATAGATGCAACACATAAAAATAACAAATGCCAGAATTCATAAAACATGCCAGTCAGTAGCTATAGACACACACATTCCTGCCCTGCAGGGCATTGGAACACCTGTCTCTGACAAAGGTTTTTCACTACATTTTCTGTATTGTTCAATTCTTTTAATCTTAGAATGTAACCAAATCTTCCTGAATACTTTGAAAGTCAGATTTAATGGTAAACTGCAATATAACAAATAGTTGACAAATAAAATACTACAATTTAATATTGTATGTGTTTAAGATTATGCCATACATGGATTACCAATTATCTAATGATTTAGATAACTGTAAAACTATACTGAGTATCACATAATCAATCTTAAATCAACCAATCAAATCAACAATCCCTTATTCAGTTTTTACTCCAGATAAGACTGTCTGCTCAGGATGGGTTAATATTTTTCCACTACACATATTAGTTACATCATTTTAGTTTGGAATACAAACGATGTTCGTAATGGAACTGGATCAAATTATCCATACTGGGAACCTGGAAGTTAATTCTCACCTGTATTTATTCGTTTGGAAGTCTGGGTACGACAGTCAGTCTGCCTGCTTTGATTTTAGGCTATCCCACTTCAGCACTTCATAGCAATATAACCTTGGCAAGTTCTTCAAACCCTGTGTTGCAGATCCAACACTTGTGTAACAGAAATAGTCATACCAACTCACAAGATTATGATAAGAATTAAATGCGTTTATATATGAAACATTTAGAACACTTATTAGGCACATAGCATGTGTTTAACCAATGTTAATTAACATTGTTTTTTATTATAATTAAGATTCAGTGTTCAAATGGTATTTCCATGTTGCTGGTTATTTGGACCTTTGTTTAATCAGAATGTAATGGCAGAATGTAGGTGTTTCTATGCTCCCAGTCATCAGCGGGAATTCAGGGACTGAGACACCATGTTATTCCTACTTATAAAGGAGACTGCTTGGCAGTGTCTGGATGCTGTCATTATAAAATCCACGCTACAGACAGGCAATAAAGATCACATATCCATTACATAAATGGCCCAAACAAGGCAAAGACTACTTAAGCAATTTGCTTGAGTCACTCATGGAGCAAACAACTTCACTCAGTCCATCATACATAGGCAAAACAATGAGTTATATGAGTAGCACTACTGTAATACAAGGAATACCCAAACCTCCAAAAAGGATTTTAGTCATATCTTAGTAGTGCTCTTGACTTTTCTATGTTTGTTCTCAATTTTATATAAACCATCGAGTATACATTTGTTTCTCTAAGCTATTTGAAACTATTTTACTTTATTAATGATGACAGAGGGGAGGGGTAAAAATGTGACTTTTCATAATTTTTCCCAACTTCTAAGCCTGGGGTCCTGCAAAGTAACTAAAATATGAAGTCCCTAAGATGCCAACTAGATGAAGCAAGTAGAGCGTGAGAAAAGGAACTGCAACTGTTGAGAGTAAAGAAGGAATGAATGCACAGACATTAGAACCTAAAATAAAAACAAATTTCTAATTATTATAAACAATGAGAAATTACCAACACATGGTAGGAATTCAACTGTGAAAAGTTCCCATGGAAAAATGCCCCCACTGACATCATTCGGGGTCTGACTGCATCAGCCGCATGCAGAGGCACATGTCTACATTCCATTGACATCACATCAGGTGCAAGCAATTTGGGGACATGAAATGAAGTTTATAAAAGTATCCAGCTTACCCTAAAAATGGCAGTTTATTCCTCCTTAACTTAAACGGGGCTAAAACAAATACTATAAGATTCCGTTTCAGTGAATAGTTTATTTGGGTTTCTTTGGTCATTCGAATACATCACTCTAAGGACTATCTCTCTTGAGAACATTTATCTGTTCTCAGGGTCCATGACTTACTTCAATAATCCATATCTCACTTAAGTGACTAGATTAAAAAACTTACAAAAAACTTAGTGATGCTTATGAGAAGCTTATAATATTTTAATTAAATGCTGGCATGCCCTAATGCATTAGCAAGTGCCTTTGTTATCCCCCAACCTCTACCAGAGGTCAAATAATAATCTGCTCAACTAAAAACATTTCTTAGGCTCCTATTTAAAGAAACCACACTGTTTCACACTTTTGTGGATCGTTTTTTACATATTGTTAAAAGGAAGAATAGGTAGAAACTGGATTTTAAACTCTGCTTTCATTGAAAAGTATTTATTCAATAAGGACTCATGGTAAACATTAGAAATTAAAATCAGTTTAGTCTCATGAGCTTTTAAAATTGGATTTTTGCTACACATAATCTAAAAGGCATTATCAAATTAAATTTATTCCACCTCTAATCTATAAAACCACAATTATTTCATTAGTTATTTTAGTTAAAACAGGAACACCAAAAACACCTAGTCACTACAATGTATAGTTTTTGGCCTATTACACACCTAAAAATAAGAGAAATGTAAAGCATTCCTGCATTATAATATTCTTTGTTACACTGCCATGCCCAGAACATTTTTCCCTAAAGTGCTAATTTCCTTCTTAGTTCATCAAATATGTAATCACTGGTGCCAAGTGGCCCTCAGTAAACCAGGTTACATCTTAAATCGTGAACTGTGTTCATTGATCTCTTCAAAATCTACAATTGGCTATGATTCATTTTGCAACATCTGATTGCATCTAGTATCTGTCCTTGATTTTAAACCAAGTTCTTCCAAGCCATTGGAGTCTTTAAGCAGCTCAATAGCTCCCTCTAGCCTCTTTTTATATACTACACCAAGAGGTCACATTTAATCAAAGGTTAGGGGCTACACTTACTCTCTGGGCTCAGCTTCTGTCATGTGGCTCATCAAGCTATGCCACTATCCAAAACTAAGGATGCACAATGCCAAACAGTTGTGGTGAAACACCAAGCAAAAAATATCAATTCAGAGTGCTAAATGACAGGAAACAACAATCAAATATGGTTTCATGAAGAACCTCAAAATCTATAAATAACTTCCCCAAGTAAAAGAAAAATAAGGCAAAAGAAAATGTGAATGTCCCATATATCATTACTTAGCATTCTGTCCTTTTAGGATGGAATTTTTTATTGTTCACATAAACTACATATTTTATAAAATAAATGCAATCTGATTTTTCATATTCAAAATCAAATATGTGGTGAAGAACAAAAAAATCCTCAAAGAACACATGCCCAAATTATTTCCCACAATGGGCAAATGGAGAATACAGTATAAGCACTTAATTTCACTACAAAATATGTGTATATTTATATACATATACAGAGAGACAGATTTAAATTTTGAGACACTCCCTCCCAAAAACTGTTAAAACTTAAGATTTTGAACTTATTCCAACTTGCCTTTTTATGATTGAATTACCACTTGTAGATGATATTTGTTTCTCAAAATGGCACTAAATTATATTTTTTAAATTAATTTTTAAGGTTTGCTACCTTGGCCAAAACTAGATTTTAAAATTACGTATCATTTGCTGCCAATGTATTTACTACTCAGCAGAAGGCTACGATGATTTCCAAAATGGAACATCCTTTGGAACTACAGATGATAATACATGTTAGATTTAAGTTACACATTCTGTATTTCCTCATGACATTTATTTCAGAAAAAAAATCTGAACTATCTACCTTTGTGATTCAGTAGTTACCAAATTTACAGGGTCAATATTGCATTTCCCATCCCCTTTGGCTACATAAACTAAAGCTTCTAGGCTTACGACTATACAATTTCAAATTTGGAAATGGCCTTAGTGACAGTTTAGTTCACATCTCATTGTTGCAGATGAGATATCAAATAAGTTACATGTCCAAGTTCAAAGCCAGGTTAGCAAAAGAACCTGAGTTAAAGCCCACCTCCTTCAACTTCTCCCCCAGTGCTCAATTACACTACATTGCTAGCTATCTTGCCATTCCCAATGTTATATGGACACGATATGTTTTTCACTATTTTTTACTACTGTAGAAAACACTTTAATTTCTTTTTCAGTCAATTCTTATCCTTCCCTATACATAATTTTTGAAAAACTTTTTTGTTGTTGTTCAGAATCTGAGGTATAACAGAGCTGGCCTAAGTTTCTTATTGAATCCTACCCATATTATGAAAAGGAAGCACTTGGGGTTTGATCCAATTAAAATAAAAAGGCCTACTGAATTATAAAGGCCTATTTATTTTCTATGGCATTAGAAAAGATGAACAGATTTCAGCAAACCTGATGTTGTAAAAGAAGGTGTGAGCTGAACTTGATATTCTATGATAGTAACAGATGACAAGACAAAATGTGAAAATCACATTCTTGAACTAAACTGTCTAAGAAAAACCTACGGGAAGAAAATGTACTGATGTTAGCTTGGTTGATTTTCAGTACATTATATTTTTAATAAATGGAAAGGTGTTTAAATAAAATCTTCCTATACCAATTGATATGTCCTAACCTGATAGATGTTTATGTCATTAGATGCTATGGTGCCAATTACTTCCTTATCGACCTTTATTTTCTATTAATAATAATGACATGTGGCTAGATGTGGTGGCTCATGTCTGTAATCCCAGCACTTTGGGAGGCCAAGGAGGGAGAATCACTTGAGCTCAGGAGTTTGAGACCAGCCTGGACAACATAGTGAGATCCTGTCTCAGTGAAAATTAAAAAAAAAAAAAAAGAAAAAAGAAAAAGCTGGGTATGGTGGTATGTGCCTGTAGTGCCAGCTACTCAGGAGGCTAAGGTGGGAGGATTGCTTGAGCCCAGGAGGTTGAGGCTGTAGTGAGCTATGATCACGTCATGTAATGGTTTCATGAATAACCATAGACCTGAGTGACCCGGCCCAGGCAACTCTGAACAGAGAGGCATAGTCAAGGTAGAACATGTAGGAGAAGCTAGAGAACCTTAAAACAATTGAGACTCTTGTTCTCCTTATCATAGCTTTGGGCCCTTATGAGCACCCTAAACAGCCAGCATATTTGAGACGTTTTGTTAAACCTGCAATCTTGCGGTACATAAAAATCTTGATGAATCAGTCATACAGCCCCTGTTGTTGACCAGTTAGAAACTGCTACAGTGGAGAATTATAGGCTATATTCAGGAGACAACCTTTACTCAAGAAGGCATGGTACCACCATTCTTCCATGTCCAAATGAAATAATGCATCTTGATTTTCTAAGCAAGCAAAGAACAAGAGAAAAGCAACAGTGTTCCAACATAAGAATGTAAAATTCTATAAAATATAATTTTTATCTCTGAAATGTCTCATGATTAATTATTACCAAATTTATATGCAATACAAAAGTACCCAATGCAAACTCTGACTTTTTAGGTACATGCAGGCAAACCTGACAAAGGTTTGAATAAATCTTAAATCAGTTAAGTAAATATATTGCAAGAAAAATTTAGGAAATAGTTATATTCAATTCATATTTATCATAAAAGACCCCTTTGAAATCTAAAATATCTCTGCTTTCTTTAATCAGGAACAACAAAATCAATTTTTGCCTTATCAAGACTTTTTTTGTCACAAAAGAGTAATCATTTTATGCTTTGATATATGCATCATTTAGAATTTTGTATGTTTTTATTTTACCACTAAATCAGCTTGAAAATTTTTTCCTCCCTGGAAATGTATGCTATTGTTTAGAAATCGATAAGGAATATGTTGTTCACATAAGTAATATCTGACAAACTATTCAGAGTTGACGATATGAGAGGTATTACTATCATGAACTATGTTCTGTCTCAAATTTCATAACAAAAATGCTCACAGCATACCAAAAAAAAAAGCCGCAGGATCATGAAAATCCCTATATGAGATAGCTATTTTAGGAACAAAATGATTTTTAAGACAGTAGACATTAATAATTATTTGTTAATAATTTAGCTGCTTCTGACCAATGAACACCTCTGATTCAGACTGCTGTCCAATGACAACAGTTTTTGACTTTTAGCTAATATTAGCAATGTTCCCTTGCGTCGTGCTAATTATCACATACTGAAAGACCAACTCTTAAAAAAGGGATCCAATGATATATGGATATCTTTACCTAAGTGAGTATATACTGAAAACTTAACAATAAAAGTGTTCCACTTGAAATGAAAGTAGAGCAGTGTATTGAATCTCTTCCATAGTACTACTCCTGGTAGTGTCTGACCCTTTCTTAGCTGTAAGAGATGTTCCTTTTTGCTTCTTAAAAAACAAGCTAACCAAGCAAAACCAAATGCACTCTCTTTCTGTAACAGGATTTCATCACCATATTAAAAATATCTCTCACTTCGATAATTGACAACTCCAAATATTTATACCCTTAAAAATCAGACAGGAAAGAGTTAACATGAATACCTCTAGCCAACCACCCTCTTCAAATCCCCCACTTCCCTGGGAAAAATATACAGTCTTAAACCTTAAATCACAGAGATAAAAAAGAATGGGGGGACCACAAATTGTTAAGTTTAGTGATGAATAAAGCAACGTAATCTTAGTTGTCAGCATAAAAAGCATCCCTCTGAAGCTCTGTTCCAACTATAAAAACTTTCTGTGCTTACTGAAAAAAAATTTTATGATCATATGAGCTTCATGCATGACTGATATCATTACTGTTTATTTTAAGACTATCCTTGAGAATCAATCAAATAAAACATTCCCAGTGTGTATGTTTTGCAACCAGAATGAGGAACACAATGTAAGTGCCTCTTCTGGAGAGGAAGTGATGGACCATTCTTCCCATTAGTGTTTCCTATCAAAAAAAACGTCAAATAGAAGTGAATCAGGCAGAAATTTATGTCAGAAAACATCCCGTCATTCTGTGTTCTTGACAATATTTCCATTTCACTAGCAGCTACTCCTACAATCTAAAAAAAAGGGGGGGTATCATTACACATAAAGAAGCTTATAAATCCAACCAAAATGAGCTCAAGAGCTTAAAAATACTATTTGAGGATAACATAAACTATGGCGTATAATCTGCTCTAAACCATGAAAAACTTCCCATTTTATTAAGCAAGGTTTTAAAGGTCTGAGATGGCACATGACTTATCTGTCAGGCTTAAATCTGTGTAATAAATATGACTAGAATAATTTAAATCCTCTAAAAATGGGAAAATAACTATTTTCTCCATAAACCATTTTTCCCCACACATCTTCATGAAGAAAGAGAAGGGGTCATTGGAATCCAAAATTAAATAAAATTTTTTAGTAAAATCATAACTTTTTGCATAATAATATCTGAACTTACTGAGGGATTCCAATATAAAGAAATACAATCTTTTATGTTTAGTCTCACAAAAAATCTAATAATCATCAAAACTCATGTTATCCTAACCTCTGAAAGCAAATCTAATACTTTCCTAAAGCAGGTAACCATCAATCCAGGCTGTCCTTCCCTTCCCTTATTCAGAAAGACACAACCTTGCACTTACTTTTACCACCTCCCACACACTCCACCTCACCACCATCACCACCAATCTGAAGCAATAGGCCCTTCTGTTTATAACATTATAAATAACAGCTTGCCACTTTAATTCCTCCAGCCTATGAACTAATCCTTCATTTCAACATTAAATTATCTCTTGATTTAAATGTTAGGTATAAAAATCCATCTGTGGCACGTAATTCCAAAAGTTCAAATTTGCAATAAAAAAAGTATGGACTTTCAAGCCCCTTTCTCTTTTTATCTAGAAAAATAAAGTTGTATTTTTCAAAGGGTTAAACCTTTTTAGTTTTCAAATTGGGTTTTTTTGTGTGTAATTTATTCATACTTAATATCTGTGAAGGTCTTTAACTCTTGATAATAGCTCTTACTTTTTCAAGTACTTTTTTTGTACTAACCATGACTTATTACATGAAGTCCTAAGAACAGTTTCTATAAACACAGTTATATTCAGAATATGCCTTTACACATGGCATTTATTATGCATACTCTGTATATCAATTGGTTACATGAAGCATGTTCAAATACTGTGCAACAGGTCTTGCTATTGTGTAAACACACACTCCCAGCAAAATGACAATAAGCTTCATAATATCAACAATATAAGAAAAAAATCACATTATTCCTTAAAGAATTATTCATAATTCGTTTGAGAGTTCAGAGGACATCAGATCTAATCAAAAGAAGTAAATGTTACTAAGACCCTCTTACTGGCTTTGTATCCCACCGTATATGTGATAAAGTTGTGTTACAGCCCAGGTGTATACACGCTTTCATTGATTTATTGCATATTACTGGCTTCAGTGCTGACTTGATGACAGGAAGAGTACTTTGGCAGAGGTCTGACAAGTCCCTATCCTTAAGTTCCCTTTTGCTTTGTGCCGTCTGTTCCCAAAGCTATCAAAGTAAAGCAAATGACAGTCTAAAACCTCCCCGTTTTGCCACGAGAGTGTGAAATCAAATTAAAAACACACCTCAAAACTATTACATTGGGCCACGTTTATTTTCAATTGGCGGGGGAGGGGGAAAGAAGACACTTAAAAAGAGATGGATTTCATGTCCTCTGTGTAGCCAGATCTAGTTACAGTGTATTAAGTTATGTCTAAATGAAAAAAAAAAAAGACTCTCAAGTGTTTTATCACAAAGTAATGTTATTAAACACATCTAGTGTTCCCACGCTCTCCTCTAGATTCTTTGATTTTTAACCTCCTTTGTTAGGCACCAAACACTGGGAGAAAGATTTCAGGAACAATACCTAGGCAGCACATGATGCCAGGGAATTAATTCTGTCTTCCCCGAGCTGTTTATCCATCATAAACTCAAGCTGCCTTATTTAGCTACACGGTTGCTATACGTAGGACTTCTCTTCCCTGGGTGAAAAGCATGGACCGGCTACAATTGTGTCTTTGAGCGCGCAGCATCGTGCTTTGTGCTGCCGGGGATAACGGATTCTGGGTCTCACACGCATCCGTCACCTAAGACACCCTTAAACTGAACCAGGGTCTCCACAGCTGGAAGGGAAACAATGTGCTGGGACCCAGGCTGCTCTGAGCTACAAGGATCCCAGGAGTGAAGGAAATGTTTCAGGGAGCAGCCCAGGCAGCGGGGGGAGGAAGAAAGCCCTCGCACTCTTACCTCCACATTGAAATACTGCTCCGTTCCGCAGACTGTAGCACATAAAATCCAAAGCAAGGTTTGCAAGAAAAACACCCCCGAATGATGCACGAAATCCAACCGTCTTCCAGTGCTGAATGTGAGTAAGATCATAGTGAACTGTGCTTCAATGGATGGACGAGCTCCCCTTCGTTTTCTCCCTCTCTCCCTCTCCCTCCCTCCCTCGTTTCCTTTCAAAAAAAAGTCCTCCGGGTGGGTAAGGAGCCTGCAGGTTCACCCACAGCCGGGCAAGGGGAGGAGACAGGGGCCCCGCGCTCGGCAGCCCCCGAGAGGCAGCGGCGAAGACAGGGGTCAGCAGTAGTTCCTGTTCACCATCCTCCGGGGTCAGTCACCGGGAACGTGGCGCCCAAGTTCACCGGCGGTTCCGGCTCAAAGCGTCTAGTAGCAGCCGCAGCAGCAGCAGCCGCCGCCGCCGCCGCCGCCTCCAGCCCGTGCGTCCTCCTCCTCCACTGCCTACTCCTCCTCCTCCTCCGCCGCCGCCGCCGCCCCCAGCTCCTGCGGGAAGGGCCTCCGCCGCTCCTCACTCTCTCGCCTCTGCTTCTCCTGCCCTCCTCTCCTCGCTCCCCTCCAGAATGTTCATCCGTAATCTACATAACTCCTCCTTCCCGGGGTCTGCCTGGCTCTCCGGGCCCTTGGCGCGCGCGCGCGCGCGCACACACACACACACACACACACACACACAGAGACACACCGCGACACACACACACGCGCGCATACACACAGCCCGACACACACGCACGCGCGCTTCTTAAAGGAGACGGCTCATAAAGGATTCCCCACTACGGTAGGGCGCACCGGAGGTATCCAGCCCGCGACAAGGGCCCCGGTTTGAGCACAGCTCTTCGACAGTATCTCCCATCCCGCATCCCCGAGGCAGGCACCCAGGAACTTGGGCGGCTCCATTCTTTCTTCTCGCCCACCCCGCCGCCTCGCATCTAAAAACGAGTGCGCCCCTCCCCAGCCATGAGCTGGGTGGGGCTCAGGCTGCGGACCCTAGTGGGGCCTGGGGAGCGGCCCAACCCTGGTCCTGGAGAGCGGTCGGCATTCCTGAGGAAGCGGCCCTGGAAGAACAGGGGCGCTGGGAATCAGAGGAGCGCCTGGTCACTGAGCGCCGCTGGGTGGCTCGGGTCGGTGGCCGGGGCTGACCAAGTTTGGGAAGACTGAGATAGCAAATCCCGAACGTCCAAAACTTTGTTGGGGTCCCGAGCCTGTGGCCTGGTGTCTTCCTGAATCCCCTCTACCATAGCTACATTCCGCCTTCCAGGCTTGAGGAGTAGGCACAGGGTTTTGGTGGGGGACTAGACAAATACAGAAGCGGGATGAAAACGCTCACTTTCCAAGTGAACGGTGGACACACGCGCACAGTGGGACCCGGGAGAGATGGTCCTGGGTGTTAACAAAACATCCGATGAGAGGGATGGGGGCGCTGGAAAGAAACCGGCTGCGGGAGCCAGGGGAAGGGTTGGGGAAAGAAGGAGAAGAAGCAGCCTGAGGAAAGGCGAGTAAAGCAGCTGGCAAGGGCGGGAGGAAGAGGCTGCGCGCAGACCGAGCGGGGGAGAGGCTGGCGGGAGCTAGGAGAGCTGCAGGCAAGAGGGGGAGGCGGCTGGCAAGAAGCACGGGCGAACGCGGGCAGGGAACTTCAGAGGAGGCTGCCAGAAAGGACTGGAGCTGCAGCAGTGCGAGGCAGTGGACAGGGGGGGCAGCAACCACCAGCCCTTGGCAAGTGATGGTTTGGCTGAAAGAGGAAGGGGGAAGGGAGCGAGGCAAGCATCTGTTTGGGGGCCAATGCCAGTAAATGTGCTTCTCCTTGGCAGCCAGCAGAGGGGAAGAGGAGCCCACGGGAAAGAAAAGCAGGCGAGGTTAAGAATAAAGAGTGTTCCAGGTATGACAGCTACCTCGGTGAGGTGGAAGAGAGAATTGACAAGGCAAATTTCATGGGTGAGTTGGAAAGGCAAGAAGCGGGACTACAAGAGGTCCTATGTGGTAAGCAGATGGAAAATTCTGAGAATGGTTTGCCAAAAATTGTATTAGACTGCAATAACTTTAATCCAATAAAAGAAAAAAAAGGCTGAGGAATGGGACTTTGCAGCTGTTGCTGTAAAAATGTAAGAAATGCCCACCCAACTTGACCCAAGACCCAAGAAGGTCTCAGGGAGACCTTCCTGACAGTCTGCCTTGTGCCCAGCATGTGCTGCCCACAAAATAATTTTGAAGATGTAATAAAAAGCAATGTCTTATATTGTATAGTATATTAGAATATTCAGAATGTTTCCAGACATAGTATCTCATTTAATTCTCACACCATCTCTGAGGATTTTGTTTTTATTTTACAGATGAAGTAAATGATAGCAATAAAATATAACGTTCCAGCAAACCGTACAAGTGGCAGAGTTCAGACTTTTGTTTCCTGACTCCCAGTTCAGTGATTTTCCTGCTATACTCCAGTGACTTTCCAAATGGAAATTCATTCCTGCTCTTAGCAATTTTATAATCCATAGGTTGAGATGACTTTTTATAAAAGAAACAGCTAGAAGGCAACATGAAAGTAATGTCATTATATAGAATTTATATGGTGTTCTGTGCCAATATAAGGTAACGAAATGTAGTGAAGTATTTGTCAATAAATCAAGAATGATTTTTATGTGTGCATTATATCTAGTAAAGTGCAAAATTAGAGAGGGACAATGATACAAAAAAATGTTTAAACTCAGTTCCTAGTCTTTGAGATATTATTGAAGAGGAGGAGGTAAAAATAATTTACCAAAGACGTTCATGAGAAAACAGTGCTAAATGGTGATGTCCTTGCTAACTGAGCCAAATATTAGAAGACTTTATCAAGGACATGGAGTGCAAGTTGAGCACTGCAAAACTATCAGTAAGGAGGGATTTTTCACCATAAGCAACTTGGTTTTCTTTCTTTTTTTAAAGCGTGTGCTCAGAAAAGAAAAATAGTGTATTTGTGGAGGACAGGTATGGAGAGGGACTTGTAATGAAATATTGAGTTAACATTTGCTCAAATTGGTAAACAAGGATGGCTAAACCATTCTAAATATGAATAGGTATCCAGGGAATATTACCTTCAAAATTATGCATGGGATTGACCATGGGAAGGGACTCTATGCAAAGAGGTAACAATTAAAATAAGGTTTTAGGCCAACCATGGTGGCTCGCGCCTATAATTCCATCACTTTGGGAGGCTGAGGTGGGGGGATCACCTGAGGTCAGGAGTTTGAGACTAGCCTGACCAAGATGATGAAATCGCATCTCTACTAAAAATACAAACATTAGTTGGACGTGGTGGCGGGTGCCTGTAATCCCAGCTACTCAGGAGGCTGAGGCAGGAGAATCACTTGAACTCAGGAGGCACAGGTTGCAGTGAGCCGAGATTGCGCCACTGCACTCTAGCCTGGGTGACAAGAATGAAACTTCATCTCAAAATAAATAAATAAATAAGGTTTTAATCCAGCTATGAAACTATAAGGCCTGGACTAGTGAGATGTCCTAGGAAATCTACGCTTTCAAAGAGCAATCCTAAGAGAAGAAAACTATTGAAAGTAGAAAATCCTAAATTCGAAAGATAATACCAAATTAGTGATTGGTTACCATAAGAATTTTAATTATTTGTAAACAGTTATTAAACTTATTTGTGAGTGTTTGATGAGCAATAAGTGAATGAATGAGTGTTCAAGGTTATGGAAATACTGTGAATATTCAAGGTTCTAGGAATACTAACAGATAATACTGTTTCATTTCTGAGATGGGACTCAGAAGGATTCATAGTACAGTGAGAAGGACAGACATATAATAATTATTGCAATGTCATAAGACCCAGGTAATTACAAAAGCAAGATGCTATGGAACAGGGTGGAAGAAGTAGTTGACTTTCCGTGAATTTTTTTTTTTTTTTTTTTTTTTTTGGAGAAAGGATCACAAAATACATGCTTCTCAAGTGGAATCTCTAATAATAAGAAATGTACTGGGCAGATAGGAAAAGGAAGAATATTTCTGACCTGTGTGCAGTGGAGGAATAAATACACAAAGCGGCATTTGTGGAACTACAAATAGTTGGTCAGGACTAGAGGCTAGGGTGTGTAAAGCAAGGTCAGAGTCAGAGGTCGCATGAGTAAGTGTGCAGGGATCAGATCAGCAAGAGTCTTAGGTACCATATTTGAGGCTGTAGACATTCTCCCAAAGGAATTCTTAGGAGGAATAGTTGGATTTTCACTACCTTTACTGTTTGTTTGCTAATTCCATGCAGACAGTCACCTTCTAGTTCTCATATATTTTACCTCATATGTTCCATTAAGCATGTAATATCTACTGCCTTTATAGACCTTCTATCTGTGCTTGTCTAATAAGCCTGATGCAAAGTTTCACATATTGACTCAGATGGGTACCTGCAGAAATGTAATCGCTTTCTTGGTCAGGTAGGTTTGTTATTCTATCTCTAATCTGTTATATATACTTATCTTTTAAGGGCCTAGAATTACAAAGAAATTTCTATTCTCATCTATTAGTAGTGTGAGCTTCTTGGTGGTCTTCCTAGAGAGGGCGTTGTTTTCCTATGCATAGTAAGATAAAACATGGAATATCATCCTTCCCTTTAGGATATGAATGAAATCTTTCCTCACAACTCTTGGCACTTGCTGTGTATGCTTTCTGTCAACTACTTTCCCTCTTCTCACAATTTCACATAACTAATGAACAATCTCAGAATTACATGTGACTAGAGAAAAGAGAACCAAAAAAAAAGATGAAAATAAATAAGAAAGCCAAAGAGAAGTAGTAATTGCCACTGATAAAGGTTAATAGCAATTCAATGAAATATTACATGGGAGACAAGAGGTCTGAGGAAGTAAATTATATGTAAACCTAACAAGAGGCAAATGACATATACTTAAAAATGAGCAGTTGAGTCACATTCTGGGATGTGTAAATAACTACCTAAAATAACACTGGAGATAAATTATGTACTATAGCCTTTATTGAACCAGATTTCTTAGTAAAATAGAGCCTTTGAAATGAATTCTGTAGCTTGAGAAGTTACATAAACTTGCTCATTCTTCCATCATATCAACTAATATGCTTTCTTTCCTACTTGCATCAGTTGAACCTGCAGTGTTTTTTTATTTTTAAATTCAGAGAATATTGAATTAGTGCCAGCTACTGGCATTCTCTCACACATCTGTTATTACCAGGGTCATGCATATGTGGAACAATCAGCTAGAGGCTTATTATTTAAGCTGTGTTCTCTCTGGAAACTTTAAGACCAAGGAGCTTATCAGAAATGCGGAATCTCTGGCTGTGTCAAGATACCCCAGTGCTCCATAGGCATGGTAAAATTGAGAAGCACTGTTCTAGAGTTTGCACACAGGACAGCTTAGTTGCACTGTATCCACCTCCTTAATGTTATTAGTGTCATGCTCTAAGTAAAGAGAGCTAACCAGTTCCAATCAGAGTTATGCTTGTGGTACTGAAATGTTGGCTTTTCCCTCAAAAATATAACTGCATGACCTGAATTTATTGATATAGCTTCTAACTTTCAGCAGTATGGTGTTTTTTTTTTGAACATGCATTCTGTGCAAAACAACTCTCCTACTTGATAAGAAAAATTTCTAGCTATTATCACTGCCTATGAAGATAGTATGATTTTTTCTCCATTTCTTTCATTGATTTATGCTCTTTACCCCTCCATAACTATGAGTGTTTCTCAAATATGTGGTCTTCTTTTTAGTTCCTTCATTCCTCCAAGGACATTGATTAACCACTATAAAATACAAAGCAAGTGAAGATTTAAAAAGATAAACATGAAGTGAGTTACAATAAACCAATTCAGTTTGGTTAGGTTCTAAGATTGATGAAGTTTTGAACTTTAAAGTTGTTTTCATTTGGAATTCCTTTTGAAATAAACAAGAAGCTATCAATACAGAATACAGAGACATGCTTTTGGTAAAAGTGAGTGAAGAAATGGCTCCCAGTGCCTTCTTTTTTTTTGTCATAGAGTACCTGAAGTTTGGAGCTCCAAGATGACTGGGAATTATGAGAACCCACCAGATCAGGTATACTATTAGGCTAGAGGTGGGTCTTTTCAGTACCCATAGTTGTGCCCATAACCATACAAGACCATTGCTCCAGCAATGCAGTTATCTGCTTCCCAGTGACCATGGTCTGTTAAAACAAATAACTTGGAGTTGCAGAAGCTTGAAGTCTAACTTTGCTCTTCTCTCACTCTAGAGAGATTCTTCCCTCTTAAGTCTATACCTGTTACTTCTATTCTGATAATTTTTAGGTCTGTATCCCTAGCCTTAAATTTAGTCCCATGGTCTAGAATTCATATTACTACTTTCACCTAAAACTTAGCATATCCCCAACCATGTTCACCACCTTTTTCTTTAGATGGTATATTCTTTACTTTCCTCATTTCAATCTAGACCCACTATTCCACTTAACATGGAACACACCTTTGACTCTAATATTAATTTATGTTCTGTGTTGAATCAGAATCAATCACCAGTAGCTATCATGACCCTTGTCCAAAATCACTCTTATTCATTCCTTCACCTGCACTTGCAGTTAATAACTGTCCCTTACAAATGTATACTCTTGTCATTTCATGGCTAATCACTGGAGTAGCCTCCAATATGTTGTATATGCATATGTTCTTTTTTGTCTCCAATTATTCTTCAAATCAGTTCATTGAATCCCCCCCAAACTTAACTATTCTTATGTATAATTTTCAGCATAGACATGGCATTTATAAATTAGAAGGACATTTTTAAAGTTCTTTTCTTCCTCTTCATTATTCAGAAGAGGGAATTGAGGCTTAGCAATGTTAAATAAGATGTGACTAGTTGGCAAAGGTTAAAAAATGCACATGTATTCTGATTTACAACTTATTGCCTTTGTAAAAGAAAAAGATTCGTCGTAAACTACTTTAGGCATGCAAGAAAATACCATAAACAAACAACCCAGTGTAAGAAATATTTTCATCACCTTTTTTTTTTTACCAATGCCATGTAAATAATTGTGGTGGACTAACATTAGATAATATGCTGTGGATTATCAGACATGCCATGGTTTGGTATATTGAGATATACAGCACATATGATGAGAATGATGAAATATGATGGGGAAGGACATTTCATTATGTAAGTGGCTAGGCAAATGGAGAAGATGATTGAGAATCCCTTTAGGTACTTGTGTACCTTTAGAAAAATCATTATCTAAGTTTTTATGTTTCATTTTTTTCATCTATACAGTGGTATTTCATATTCTTTGGGTAGTTGTGAGGATTAAATGAGATATTACACATGGAAGCTTTCTGTAAAATTCTAAGTACTAAAAAGCATAAAAGATTATAGCATGTGGCTATTGCATACTTTACTTTCAGCAGGCAGGCAGCAAAGACTGAATGAGATTCTGGTTAACCTTTAAAGTGAAGACTCTCTGAGACCATTTCTAGTAATTTCTACTGGGGATTAACAAGTGCTGTGTTTTTAACTGGTATTAACAGAAATGATAAAGAAAAGGAGCTATAAAATGACAGTCTGTTATCAAAATATAATTAGTCCCTTTTGTATTATTACATAGTGTATTAAATACACTTTTCATTAGTTCAGGAGCAAAGAAAAGGAAATGGAAAATGAAATGGAAATTAGATTGGCATCCATTAAAATAATATCGCTATGAAAATATATGATATAAAATTGAATATTTTATATTAAATTAGAGGCATTGAATTGGAATCTAAACTTATACAGTTCAGAGAACCTTTTATAAGCTAATTTTCAATAGTAATGAGAAAATAAACATCCAAGTACAATGTTCTTTTTCCACATTTTAGAACAAAAATAAAAATGAATTAACCCATATCAGTATAGTTATCATTAGAGGAAGGATAGTAACAGAAAGATGAGAAAATATGCCAGACCTTTTTTGGGGGGGCATTTGTTTAGCAATCTTTCTTTTCTTTTTTTTTTTTTTGAGACGGAGTCTCGCTCTGTCGCCCAGGCTGGAGTGCAGTAGCACAATCTCGGCTCACTGCAAGCTCCGCCTCCCGAGTTCACACCATTCTCCTGCCTCAGCCTCCCAATAGCTGGGACTACAGGTGCCTGCCACCACGCCCGGCTAATTTTTTGTATTTTTTTAGTAGAGACGGGGTTTCTCCGTGTTAGCCAGGATGGTCTCGATCTCCTGACCCTGCGATCCACCTGCCTCGGCCTCCCAAAGTGCTGGGATTACAGGCGTGAGCCACTGCGCCCGGCCAGCAATCTTTATTTTCTTAATCTGAATGCACTCACAGTTACATAGGTATCTCCACCAAAATGTATTTAGTCATCTAACCATAATTTTAGTATATTTCGTGCTTTTGTTGTGTGTTTTCTCATCTTGAAAACTTTTAACCACACATCTTTAATTCTGTCAAAGCTGAAATAGACAGAATCATTCTTATTTTGTTTGTTGTTACTAAGAAACTTATTATGGTAATAAAGTTAGTAGTCTTCTACATCTTTCACTACCTGACTCACTATATCAGGTGAGGTGAGGTGTTCTAATGGTCTGATAGTCTAATAAGGAAAAACTATCTATGTACATTTATAAAAGCACCCTAGGGGCTGGGTGCGGTGGCTCACTCCTCTAATCCCAGCACTTTGGGAGGCCAAGGTGGGCAGATCACGAGGTCAGGAGATTAAGACCATCCTGGCTAACATGGTGAAACCCAGTCTCTACTAAAAATACAAAAAATTAGCCAGGCGTGGTGGTGGGTGCCTGTAGTCCCAGCTACTCAGGAGGCTGAGGCAGAAGAATGGCATCAACCCGGGAGGTGGAGCTTGCAATGAGTTGAGATCACATCACTGCACTCCAGCCTGGGTGACAGAGCAAGACTCCACCTCAAAAAAGAAAAAAAAAAAAAAAAAGGAAGAAAAAGCACCCCAAGAGAGTCAATTTCCCTATCATATATGTCAAGTGTTACCATGGTTTTATTAATATCATTAAGATATCTGTTTCCGGTTATATTGGAGTAGTTGTGCTTTTATGTCATTCAATGGGTCAAAAAAATAAGTGACTTGTTCATTATAAATTTTAAAGTAGTCATGTCTCAAAACCTAGGGTTAATGTGAAAATAATTTATTTGAAAAAAATGCTACCGTCATTTGAAATTACCTAAGACAAAGTATTTTACTTTATTTCACATATAAATAAATACTTTATTTCAAAGTATTTCACGTTTTAATCAAACGTGAAGCAGTGTGATTTTAATATAAAAACATAACTCAGTGTCAGTAAATCATAATTTGACACTACAGCCAATACCTATTTAATTGTTTTGGTAAAATATGTGACTCTTCTTTATAAGACTAAAATTCATTTATCTAGGTAAAAGTGAAAAAATAAGTCTTAAAATGAATTAGAAAAATTTTGTGTGAAGTATTTATACCCAAGATTTTTGTTAACATCAGATATCTTCTTATATTTCAAAGTAAAATGATCACTGTCACCTTAGCCCACCTTAGGAATAAGACAAATATCTTAGGGCTTGACTTAGAGTCTTATAGTTTCCATAGGATAACCAAATATACTATAAATTGTCCACAGATGCAACTTTATTACTATACAGTAATTCTGTAATTGGAATATATACACATTCAAATGCTTTTGGCATTTTAATTTATTCATATCAAAGCTACACCTGCATTTAGCATTTCCATTATTTTTACTTTAAAAATTCTTAGTATAATTATTTTAAAGACTTCTTTGGCTTTCTGCTTTTAAAGAATTTTGCTTAAATGCTTGCTTTATTTAAAAACAAAATAAGATAATGAAGTTAGCTAGATATTGTTTACATGAAATTTTGCCCCATTTTCCGTTTTCATTTAAATTGGATTGACATCAAACTTAATATGACTGTGAGAGCTCAACTGTTAATTCAAACATTATAGAAAAAAATAGCTGTGGGACAAGGAGGGACCAGATGCCCCATTGCATGCTCTCAGCCAATGAAAAACAAATCATGCTTAGTCAGATTGGGATGCTATAACAAAAACACCATAGACTGTGTGTAGCTAAAACAATCAACATTTATTTCACAGTTTGGAGGCTGGGAAGCCCAACATAAGGACTGGCAGATCCAGTGTCTGGTCAGCGCCTTCTTCCTGGCATGTAGACAGTGGCCTTCTTCTTGTAGCTTCACAGGCAGAGCAGAGAGATAGATCATCTCTCCAGAGTCTCTTCTTAGAAGGGCACTAATCCCATTATGAAGGCTCTACCTTCATTACCTACTTACTTCACAGCAGCCCCACCTCCAAATACCATCATACTGGGGATTCAGGCTTCAACATATGAATTTTGGGGTCACACAAACATTCAATTTATATTGTTAATTATTCTTAAAGCAAAGTCATTCAGCTACTTCTTGAAGACCACCAGAAATGGGAATCCGACTACTTTATAAGGCAAAATATTCAGGGGAGCTTGCAAGTGCATGTGATCTTTCAGATTTTTTAAATCAATTTTTCCATATTGAAATTGTATAGTTTTTCATAGCTAAAATCATTTTTAATAAGGCTTTATACACACATACATACATATATATTCAGTTATTTTTAGAGCTTCAGTCCACACACTGTGTAAAACCTTCATTCTCAGCACATATTCTGAAGAATACTACCACCTCTAATACACTATCAGCAGAGCCATTCAACTCTCTCCATTTTACAGTGAAATTAAAAACATGAAGACTCATGATTTGGGATACTCACAAGGAGCAGAAAAATGTTTCTGTAATTGGTTTATGAACCTACAATTGGTTTAAACAAAGGAATGCATACATACAGTTCCCATCAAATATTGCATCTCAAGGTTTCTGAGGACTTTGCAAAGATTAGATAGCTCATGTTTCTATCCAGATTTGAATCCTCTCTATAATGTTCCCAAGTTTTTAATTTTAAAAAACTCCATTATTACATGACAATTATTTAAATATTTATGAGCTCTTACTTAAATTCTATACTGGAATTGAATATAGTATGCAAATGAAATCTATATTTTCAGAGTATTACAAAGTGATATTACTTGATCCTCTGTTACTATAACATAATGGCATAAGATTATTCAATTCTATCTTAAAAGTTTCCCAAGTTTTATTTTTCATTGATACATGTACTTAGCTGTGCCTTAACATTAATCAGAATTTAAGACATTATTTCATGCTTCTTAGGTCGTGAATGGATTCTATAGAGAATAAGATTAATGCTTTTCCTCAAGAAAGATATTATAGACTTTCCTTAATGAGTAGTAGGTCTCTATACACAACCATACATTCCTCCTCCTTTTCCCTTTATAGTAAATGGCATGACCTTTCAGTAAAGAGATATTAATGAATATTGGAAATTGCACTAAGACAGTAGTCTGGAGACTGTTTCTTACCTTTGGCTCCATCAGTAAGTAGCTGATTGACTTTAAGCAAGCCTGTCAATGGTTCTATGCTCTATATGTTGTATTTATGAAATGAAAACTTTGAATCAGATAAATTCTAAAGTATTTGAAAGTTCTCAAACTCTGTGAATATCTAAATCGATGCTAACTCAAAATTTATAATCAATATCTGTCTCCCTAGGAAGTCAGAATTTAAAATATCAAGCTAGGTATAAATATAATTTAACCTAAAACTTTTTCCATTAGCTTGGTAAGTTTCAATATCTTTACCGTACTAAGTAAATGACAGCAACTTTTTAGGTTACCCTGATTTAAATTCAGAGAAACACATGGATTGATATAATAGTAAGGTAAGTTTTTATTCATGCATGAAACTTCTTGATTAAAAGCTCCTCTATGTGTGTGCATCTAGGTGTGTCTGTGTATGTGTAATATTTGCCTGGCTTCTGCATTAGGGGTCATTATAATGTGTATGACTGAGGAAAAGAATGCCTTTCAGCCAGTCAGTGCTGTATGTGTGTGTGTGTGTGTATTTTGGGTAGGTGCAACAACACATAATAAACAGTTCTTATGTATGAATGATATAGCTTAAAGATGAACTTCTATGTAAAAATAGCTTTTTCTGTTAATATATGTGAAAATGTTCTATGATAAGTACTACTTTTCTGGAAAGAGTACAATATCATGATTTGTGGTTCATTACCCATTCAATTGCTTCAAATTCAGCATCTGGTTCTCATTACAAACTTGTTGTATTTAGTTTTGCTTCAATGTTATCAGTTGCTCAAGTGAATCAATACAATTTCCAAGAATTTTAGAATAAGTTTGTTTATTGGCTGATATATGTTGGCTTTTTATATATTTATAAACAAATGTCTGTTTTTTATTTCAGTAAAATGAATTAGAGATTGGTTATATTAAAAGAAATAATACTATATAATACTCTATTATTATAAAAATGAAAATAGTTATTTAAGTATATATTAGTGAAGCATTTTGTCACATTAAATTTGGCAGTTTCTAATCATAGTAAGTGTTGTTCACATCATCTTATTGGACCATTGAGATAGGTTTAATATTTAAAATTATACAATCATTGTTAATATTGCTTAATTGAAAAACATGTTTGTCTGGCCTACAAAAAGTGCTTAAGGGTTGCCAGATTTTGCAAATGAAAATACAGGATTCACAGTTAAATTTGAGTTTCAGATAAACAACAAATAATTTGTAGTATATCTTTTGCAATATTTGGAACATACACTAAAGATTTATCCATTATTTATCTCAAATTTAAATTTATCTAGGCATCCTGTATTTTATATGGCAAATCTCTTTAGCATGTAAATATACAAGAGGTTAAAGCTTTTTTCTGAGCTATAGATAGATGGATAGATAAATATAGCATCACCTCAGTTATCTGGAAGTCAAACTTTATACTTGTTAAGGCTAAAGAATAGAGATACCATCCGAATTACAGGCAGACAGGGAGGTAAAGAATGTAAACAGGGAAGGAAGAAAAAGAGAAGAAAATAACAAACTACTCTGGCTCCATAAACATGACTTGCGAACATCTGTTAATAGCAACTGTGAAAATAGCCAAACACAGAGTAAGAAGGATTGAGCCTGATGCTCTGAAATTGCTGTACTCACACCAAGTGAAAAGCAACACTCATATCAGCAATCAATTGCACAAAACCTGAGAACCGTTTAAGAGAGAATGAGAAAGCAAAAAGAACAAAAGAGAAATGATGGGAAAGAGACAAAAGAGAGTTAGTTACAAAGAGCCAAGGTAATGACAATAGGAGTGGAGGTCTTAATAGAACAGGAGATCCAGTGACTTAAATAAATTCTGCCATTGTAGAAATATAATGGAGTGGGTTTGTCTTTCATTCTCAAGAACTGACAAGAGAGTCAGTGTGCCACTCCACTGAAAGCCACATTATCATTTGGCCAACTCAACTCTGTGGCATGCAAAGAATAGAAATTAAGAAAGTCCTGGCAAAACCATTTTTGGTTCAGGTAATCACAAGAATGAAAATCAGTCTTGCTGAAAATATGCAAATTTCAGTGATATGAGGGAAGATAAGTAATTTGCCTAAAGTCACCACAGCTAGTAAAGGAGTAAAATCAGGACTCACCCCATTACACCAAAGTGACACCAAACTTACACCAAAGTTACATGTTTATTTTACCTAATATTTTTATGTCTACCAACAGTTTATTTGCTCAGGAGGAAGAGTCACTATGGTAGAGAAGAGTTAAACCATAATGCAGTGGGGATATGTGACTTGCATGGTAGCTTATTCATGGGGAACAAAACCATATTAAGTATGTCAAAATCCAACAGGTGAAAAGGTGAGAAAATATCCTTATTGTGTTCTCATTCTAATTGAAAAGACAAAAACACAGTATATGAAAATACTTAGGAAAGGGTCATGTGACAAATAAAAATGAAAGGAAGGTTAACTCTAAGTGCTGAGAAATAAAAACCCATGGAATTGTAGAATTCTGAGTAGTTTATTCCCAGAAGAGTTCAGCAGGAATTGAAAGCAGAATGTATAAAATATTGATGAATTCTTGACCACTTGAACATGTACTAATGCTGTAATTAGTAAGTATCCTTGGCACACTGGTTACCTACTTACAAAATGCTTTTCTAACTATTTATATAAAAGACCTCCCAACCCTATATTTATTGTCAGTCACTATGATTCCAGTTGCCATGTTTTATTTTCTTTTAGTTGTTTACCATTATGGTAAATTATCACTTTATTTCCACCACTACCTTTGCAGTGGAGAAAATATAAGCTTCATGACAACAGGTACTTCCTCTGAACTGTTTGCTATTTTATCACCAACACCCAGCATAATGCCTGATTCAGAAAAGAATGCTAAATCTTTGTTTAAAGAATGACAGAATGAAAGACTGATATTTATGAAAACAAATCCAGTGCCTGTAAGACATACAATTTTTGTTTGTTTTATGTTCTGGATTTTATTATGGAGTATGAGTCTCATATTCCTTGGTTCTCTTGCATTTTAAAACCTATTCCCTGCTTTTGAACTCTCAGGTAACAAGTTGAGTTAGTATAAAATTCATAGGTCACCATTTCTGTCAAATAATGAAAGTCCTTGGAGATTTCTGGCGCTGGTCATGTGATTATTTAATTTTGTTTAAATAATCAGTACTATTTAGTTTAAATTTTATTCTGTTTAATTTGGAGGGTTTTTTTGTTCATTTCCCTAGTATGTATTGTACTGGCTTAATCTGCTAAACTTCAGGGGCTGTTATTATTTCAATAAACTTTCTTCTATCATTTATTTCAATACTTTTACATTTTATTTGCTTTCTACCAACCAATTGTACTTCCTTCCTGTATTGTTAATTATTAGGAGGTATGATCAATAAGTCTAGAAATCATGATGGGTAATTTTCTCACCCAAGACATCTTGGAACTTTGGCTAGAAAGACACTGGAAAACAGCACACCACTCTCTAAGTGACTTGTTATTGAGACATACACAGCATGGCATGGTGACAATTAATGGCCCAATTGAAAAATTGTCTTTCTTGTAATTTTCTATGTAAGGATCATGGAAACAGACATTAATCAACTGTTTAGTTCCTAACAAGTACTCTACTAATACCAGTCCCCTGTGAACTAGCTCTTAATGGCCCAGTTCTGCAGACAATCAAACTTGCTCACACCCTCCTTAATCCAAAATACAGCTTACAAAGAGAAGTATATTTCCAGTCACCTTATTTTATAACCCAGGAAGTTAATTCAAAAGTTTAAGAGAATTGCTCAAAGTTAGCCCAGCCCCTCTCTTGACTCTCACTTAATTACTTTTTTCCATTGAATAATTCGTATGTTACATTTGGACACTATAGATCAAAAGGTTTTGGAATGTGGACTACATGAAAATGTGTAAAGAGATTACTTATGCCAACTCTTCAACCATCATGGAATTCCTTTGTGTCATTTTCTAGATCAAAATATAGTCATGTGTCACTTAATGACAGGGATGCATTCTGATAAATGCATTTCATTTTCATTATTGTTTGAATATCATAGAGTGCACTTACACAAACCTAGATGGTATAGCCTACTGTATATCTGGGCTATATGGTATAGCCTACTGTATATCTCGGCTATATGGTATAGCCTATTGTTCCTAGGATACAAACCTGTACAGCATGTTACTGTACTGAATACCATAGGCAATTATAACATAATGGTAAGTATTTATGTTTCTAATCATATCTAAACATAGAAAAGGTAGTGTAAAAATGCAATATAAAAGAACGAAAAAAATGGTAGACCTGTATAGGACACTTACCCTGAATGGAGCTTGCAGGACAAAGTTGCTCTGGATGTGTCAGTTAGTAGTGAATAAACGTGAAGGCCTGGACATTGCTCTACACTACTGTAAACACTGTACACTGAGGCTACACTAAATTTAATATTAAAAATATTTTTCTAATTTTTTACTTCAACTTTTATTTTAAGTTCAGGGGTACATGTGCAGGATGTGCAGGTTTGTTACATAAGTAAATGTGTTCCATGGTGGTTTGCTGCACAGATCATCCCATCACCTAGGTATTAAGTCCAGGATCCATTAGCTGTTCTTCCTTATGCTCTCACTCCCCCACCACCCCCCTTGACAGGCCCCAGTGTGTGTTGTTCCCCTCCACATGTGTCCATATGTTCTTATTGTTCAGCTCCCACTTATATGTAAGAGCATGCGGTGTTTGGTTTTCTGTTTCAGCGTTAGTTTGCTGAGGGTAATGGCTTCCAACTCCATCCACGTCCCTGCAAAGGACATGATCTCATTTTATTATAGCTGCATAGTATTCCACAGTGTATATGTACCACATTTTCTTTATCCAGCCTATGACTAATGAGCATTGGGGTTGATTCCATGTCTTTGCTATTGTAAATAGTGCTGCAGTGAACATACGCATGCATGTATCTTTATAATAGAAAGACTTAAATTACTTTGGGTTTATACTCAGGAATAGGATTGATGGATCAGATGGTATTTCTGCCTTTAGATCTTTGAAGAATTGCCACACTGTCTTCCACAATGGTTGAACTAATTTATACTCCCACCAACAGTGTAAAAACATCCCTTTTTGTATGTAACCTTGCCAGCATCTGTTTTTTTTAATTTTTTAAATAATAATCATTCTGACTGGCATGAGATGGTATCACATTGTAGTTTTGATTTGCATTTCTCTAATATTGAGCTTTTTTTCATATGTTTATTGGCCACATGTATGTTATCTTTTGAGAATTATCTGTTCATGCCCTTTGCCTACTTTTTAATGGTGTTGTTTTTTTCTTGTAAATTTGTTTAAGTTCCTTATAGAATCTGGATATTACATCTTTGTCAGAAGGATTAATTGAAAAACTTTTCTCCCATTCTGTAGGTTGTCTATTCACTTTAATGATAGTTTCTTTTGCTGTGTAGAAGCTCTTTGGTGTAATTAGATCCCATTTATCAATTTTTGCTTTTGTTGTGACTGCTTTTGGCATTTTCATCATGAAATCTTTGCCTGTGCCCATGTCCTGAATAGTATTGCCTAGATTTTCTTCTAGGGTTTTTATAGTTTTGGGTTTTACATTTAAGTCTTTAATCCATCTTGAGTTAATGTTTGTATAAAGTGTAAGGAAGGGGTCCAGTTCCAGTGTTCTGCATATAGCTAACCAGTTCTCCCAGCACCATTTATTAAACAGGAAATCCTTTCCCCATTATTTGTTTTTGTCAGGTTTGTCAAAGATCAGGTGGATGTAGGTATGCGGTCTTATTTCTGAATTCTCTATTCTTTCTTCTTTTGGGAGTGGGGGCAGTGTCACTCTGTTGCCCAGGCTGGAGTGCAGTGTTGTGATCTCAGCTCACTGCAATCTCTGCCTCCAGGGTTCGAGTGACTCTACTACCTCAGCCTCCCAAGTAGCTGGGACTATAGGCATGCACCACCACGTCTGGCTGTTTTTTGTATTTTTAGTAGAGATGGGGTTTCACCGTGTTGGCCAGGCTGGTCTCAAACTCCTGAACTCAACTGATACTCCCACCTTGGCCTCCCAAAGTGCCGGGATTATAGGCATGAGCCACTGCACCCAGCCCCAAGTTCTCTATTCTGTTCCATTGGTCTATGTGTTTGTTTTTGTACCAATACCATGCTGTTTTGATTATTGTACCTTTGTCATATAGTTTGAAGTCAGGGAGTGTGATGCCTCAGCTTTGTTCTTAGGATTGTCTTGGCTATTCTGGCTTTTTTTTGTTTAATATTAATTTAAAAAAATTTTTTCTAATTTTGTGAAGCATATCAATGATAGTTTAATGGGAATAGCATTGAAACTGAAAATTACTTTGGGTCGCATGGTTATTTTCGTGATATTGATCCTTTCTATTCATGAGCATGGAATTTTTTTTTCCCATTTGTTTTTGTCCTCTCTGATTTCTTAGAGCAGTGGTTTATAGTTCTCGAAGAGGTCCTTCACTTCCCTTCCCTTGTTAGCTATATTACTAGATATTTTATTCTTTTTGTGGCAGTTGTGAATGAGAGTTCATTCATAATTTGGCTCTCAGCTTGTCTGTTCTTGGTGTATAGGAATGCTAGCAATTTTTGCACATTGTATCCTGAGACTTTGCAGATGTTTCATATCATCTTAGGAAGCTTTTGGGCTGAGACAATGGGGTTTTCTAGATATAGGATCATGTAATCTGCAAACAAAGATAATTTAACTTCCTCTCTTCCTATTTGGATGCTTTTTATTTCTTTCTCTTCTTGATGTCCCTGGCCAGAACTTCCAATACTATGTTGAATAATAGTGTTGTGAGAGGGCATCCTTGTCTTGTGCTGATTCTCAAGGGGAATACTTCCAGCTTTTGCCCATTCAGTATATTGGCTGTGGGTTTATCAAATAGCTCTTGTTATTTCAAGGTATGTTCCTTCAATACCTAGTTTACTGAGAGTTTTTAACATGAAAGGATGTTGAATTTTATTGAAGGCCTTTTCTGCACCTATTGAGATAATCATGTGATTTTTGCCTTTGGTTCTGTTTAGGTGATGAATCACATTTATTGATTTGCATATGTTGAACCAAACTTGCATCCTAGGTATTAAACCAGCTTTATCATGGAGCATAAGCTTTTTTATGTGCTGCTGGATTCATTTTGCCAGTATTTTATTGAAAATTTTTGCATCACTCTTTGTTAGGGATATTGGCCTGAAGTTTTCTTCTTTTTGTTGTATCTCTGCCAGTTTTTGGTATCAGGATGATTCTGGCCTTATAGAATGAGTTAGAAAAGAGTCCCTTCTCCTCAATTGTTCGGAGTCATTTTAGTAGGAATTATATTAGCTCTTCTTCATACATCTGGTAGAATTCAGCTGTGAGTCTGTCTCGTCTTGAGCTTTTTTGGTTGGTAGGCTATTTCTTACTGCCTCAATTTTGGAGCTTGTTATTGGTTGGTTCAGGGATTTCATTTCTTCCTGGTTCAGTCTTGGAAGGTGTATGTGTCCAGTTATTTATCAATTTCTTCTAGATTTTCTAGTTTATGTGCACTGTATGGTGTTATGGTATTCTCTGATGGTTGTTTGTATTTCTGTGGGGTCAGTGGTGATATTCCCCTTAGCATTTCTGATTGTGTTTATTTGATTTTTCTCTCTTTTCTTCCTTATAAGTCTAGCTAGCTATTTTACTAATTTTTTTTTTTTCAAAAAAATCAGCTCCTGGACTCAGTGATCTTTTGAATTTTTTTATATCTCTATCTCCTTCAGTTTTGCTCTGATCTTGGCTATTTCTTGTCTTCTGCTAGCTTTGGAGTTTGTTTGCTCTTGGTTCTCTAGTCCTTTTCGTTCTGATGTTAGATTTTTAACTTGAGATATTTCTGGCATTTTTATGTGGGCATTTAGTGATAAAAATTTCTCTCTTAATACTACTTTAGCTGTGTCCCAGAGATTCTGATATGTTGTCTCCTTTTTCTCATTACTTTCAAAGAACTTCCTGATTTCTGCCTTAATTTCGTTATTTACCCAGGAGTCATTCAGTAGCAGGTTGTTCAATTTCCATGTAGTTGTGTGGTTTTGAGTGAATTTCTTAATCTTGAGTTCTAATTTGATTGTACTGTGGGCTGAGATACTGTTTGTTGTGATTTCATTTCTTTTGCATTTGCTGAAGAGTGTTTTACTTCCGATGATGTGATCAATTTTTGAGTAAGTACTGCATGGCTATGAGAAGAATGTATATTCCATTGTTTTTGGTTGGAGAATTCTGTAGATATCTCTGAGGTCCACATGATTCAGAGCTAAGTTCAGGTCCTGAATATCTTTGTTAATATCTTTGTTAATTTTCTGTCTTGCTAATCTGCCTAATGTTGTCAGTGGACTAGTAATGTCTCCCACTATAATTGTGTGGGAGTCTAAGTCTCTTTGTAGGTCTCTAAGCACTTGCTTTATAAATCTGGGTGCTCCTGTACTGGGTGCATATATATTTAGGATAGTTAGGTCTTCTTGTTTAACTGAATGCTTTACCATTATGTAATGCCCTTCTTTTTCTTTTTTGATCTTTGCTAGTTTAAAGTCTGTTTTGTCAGAAACGAGGACTGCAACCCCTGCTTTTTTTGTTTTCCATTTGCTTGGTAAATTTTTCTGTCTTCCTTTATTTTGAGCCTCTGCATATCTTTGCACATGACATGTGTCTGTTAAAGACAATATACCAATGGATATTGGCTCTTTATCCAGCTTGCCATTCTGTGCCTTCTAATTGAGGCATTTAACCCATTTATGTTTAATGTTAGTATTGTTTCGTGTGAATTTGATCCTGTCGTTATGATGCTAGCAGGTTATTTTGCAGACTTGTTAATGTGGTTGCTTCATACTGTCACTGGTCTGTATTCCTCAGTGTGTTTTTGAAGTGGCTGGTAATGGTTTTTCCTTTCCATATTTAGTGTTTTCTTCAGGAGCTCTTGCAAGGCTGGCCTGGTGGTGATGAATTCTCTCACCATTTGCATGTCTGAAAAGGATCTTATTTCTCCTTTGCTTATGAAGCTTAGTTTGGCTGGATATGAAATTCTGGGTTGGAAATTCTTTTATTTGAGAATGTTGAATATTGGCCCCCAATCTCTTCTGTCTTATAGGGTTTCCACCAAGAAGTCTGCTGTTAGACTGATGTGCTTCCCTTTGTAGGTGTCTGAGCCTTTCTCCGTGGCTGTTCTTGACGATTTTTTCTTTCATTTCAACCTTGGAGCATCTGATGATTTTGTGTCTTGGGGTTGATCTTGTTATGGAATATCTTACTGGGTTTCTCTGGATTTCCTGAGTTTGAATGTTGGCCTGTCTTGCTAGGTTGGGGAAGTTCTCCTGGGTGATATTCTGTAGTATGTTTTCCAACTTGGTTTCATCCTCCCCATCTACTTCAGGTACCCCAGTCATAAGTTTGGTCTTTTTACATAATCCCACATTTCTCAGAAGTTCTGTTTGTCCCTTTTATTCTCTTTTCTTACATAATTCCAAAATTTTGGAGATTTTGTTCATTTCTTTTTATTTTTTAATCTATTATTATTATTATACTTTAAGTTTTAGGGTACATGTGCACAATGTGCAGGTTTGTTACATATGTATACATGTGCCATGTTGGTGTGCTGCACCCCTTAACTCGTCATTTAGCATTAGGTATATCTCCAAATGCTATCCCTCCCCCCACCCCACAACAGTCCCCGGAGTGTGATGTTCCCCTTCTTGTGTCCATGTGTTCTCATTGTTCAATTCCCACCTATGAGTGAGAACATGCGGTGTTTGGTTTTTAATCTATATTCTTGTCTGCCTGTCTGAATAGTCTGAAAGCTCTGAGCTTCTTTTCTCCACATGATTGATCTATTCTGCTATTGGTACTTGTCATTGCATTGCGAAATTCTCATATTGTGTTTTTCAGCTCCATCAGGTCAACTGTGTTCATCTCTAAATTGGCTACTCTGGTTATCAGCTACTGTATTGCTTGATCATATTTCTTAGCTTCTTTGCATTGGGTTATACATGCCCCTTTAGCTCAGCGAAGTTTATTACCCACCTTCTGAAGACTACTTCTGTTAATTCAGCCATCTCAGCCTCAGCCCAGTTCTGTGTCCTTGCTGGAGAGATGTTGCAGTCATTTGTAGAAGAGGCACTCTGGCTTTTTGATTTTCCAGCATTTTTCATTGATTTTCTCTCATTTTTGTGGGCTTATCTACCTTTGATCTTTGAGGTTGCTGATCTTGAATTGGGCTTCTGTGGGGTATTTTTAGTTGATGTTATTGTTGTTTTATGTCTGTTTTTATTTTAATAGGCCTCTGTCTGTTAGCAACCATAGGGCTGCTGTGGTTTGCTGGGGGTCCACTCCAGACCCTAGTTGCCTTAGTTTTTCCCATACCTGGAGGTATCACCAGTGATTGCTGCAAAACAGCAAAGGTGATAGCCTGCTCCTTCCTCTAGAAGCTCCATCCTAGGTGGGTACTCACCTGTTGCCAGCCTGAATGCTCCTGTAGTTGCTGTCCGGAGACCTCTGTTGAGAGGTCACAGGCAGTCAGGAGGAACGAGATCAGGGACCTGCTTACAGAATCAGCCTGGCTGTTTTTGATAGAGCAGATGTGCTGAATTGGGCAGGGGTGGCCCTTCCTTATCTGGACTACCTGGACTCTCCAAACAGTGGAGTCTGTGGTCACCCCTCCCCTGGGATCTTTCTTAGGGAGAGATCAGAGTTCTGTTCATATAAGCCTGGCTGGAGTGACTAAAGGACCCCTGCAGGGAGGCCTGGCCCAGTGGGGAGGAATGGATTGGAGTCCTGCTTAAAGAAGCATTTTGTGTGCAATTTTGCAAAGCCGGTGTGCTGCATTGAAGAAGACCCCTCCAAGTCAGGATCTCCTGGACTCTCCAGAGCCAGGAGGCTGGAATGTTGAGTCAACCGAACTGCAGAAATGGCAGCTGCTTCTCCCCCCCAGCCCCGCCTAACCCTCCCACCCCCGGCCAAACTCTTTAGTTTCAGGCAAACTCAGCCTATTTTCATTGGCTGGGATTCCAAGCCAGTGAGTCTTTACTTTTGGAAGTGGGGCCCACAGAATGACACAGCTTGGCTCCCTGGATTCAACCCCTTTCCTAGGGGAATGTATGAGTGGATCTGCCGCATTGCCAGGAATCTGGGGCTAGAGTATGTAAAACTTCTGGGGCTCTGTGTGTGCCTTAGCAGGTGCTCTGCTGCGACTCCACACAGCTCTGTGTGTCAGACCCAAGGCCCTGGTGGCATGGGTTCACGAGGGCATCTCTTGATCCATGGGTTGCAAAGATCGTGGGAGAAGCGTGGTTTCCTGGGCAGGGTTGCACAATCTCTCACTGCTTCCCTTGGCTAGGGGTGAGGGTTCCTTTTGCTCCATGCTGCTCCCAGGTGGGCTGTCACCCCTAAAAATATTATTCTTTCTTCAACAGTATATTAACTTTAGCTTACTGTAACTTTCTTATTTTATAAGCTCTATAACTTAAAAAAATTTTTAAGGCGGTGCATGGTGGCTCAGACCTGTAATGCCAGCACTTTGGGAGGCCGAGGCAGGTGGATCTCCTGAGATCAGGAGTTTGAGACCAGCCTGGCTAACATGATGAAACCCCGTCTCTACTAAAAATACAAAAAATTAGCTGGTTGTGGTGGTGGGCGCCTGTAATATCAGCTACTCCGGAGGCTGAGGCAGGAGAATCGCTTGAACCTGGGAGGCAGAGGTTACAGTGAGCCGAGATCATGCCACTGCACTCCAGCCAGGGCAACAGGAGTGAAACTCCGTCAAACAAACAAACAAACAAAAAAAGCCACAAACAAAAAAACTTTTAAAATACATTGTATATCTGTACAAAAATATTTTCTTTATATCTTTATTCTTTAAGCTTTTTATTTTTTACTTGAAAATTTTTTTTCTGTTAAAAAATAAGGCACAAATATCCACATTATCCTAAGCCTACACGGGGTCAGGGTCATCTGTATCACTACCTTCCATCTACACATCTTGTCCCACTGGAAGGTCTTCAGGGCTTCAGGGGTAATAACAGACATGGAGCTATCATCTCCCATGATAATAATGCCTTCTTTTGAAGTACCTCCTGAAGGAACGGCATGAGACTGTTTTACAGTTACCTTTTTTTTTAATTGGTAGAAGGAGTACATTCTAAAATAACTATTAAAATAGAATTACTAAATACATAAACCAGTAACCTGGTTGATATGGTTTGGATGTGTGTACCTGCCAAAAGCTCATGTTGAATTGTAATCCCCAGTATTGGAGGTGGGGCCTGGTGGGAGGTGAATGGATCATGGAGGTGGAGTTCTCAGGAATGGTTTAGCACCATTTCCCCTTGGTATTCTGTAGTTAGTTCTTACGAGATCTGGTTGTTTAAAGGTGTATTTCACCTCCTCCTTCTTTCTATCTTGCTCCTACTCCAGCCATGTAAGACATGCCTGCTCCCCCTTCACCTTCCACCATAATCGTAGGTTTTCTGAGGCCTCCCCAGTGGCTGAGCAGATGCCAGCATCATGCTTCCTTT
Organism: Pan paniscus; assembly: GCF_029289425.2. Taxonomy (NCBI): domain Eukaryota; kingdom Metazoa; phylum Chordata; class Mammalia; order Primates; family Hominidae; genus Pan; species Pan paniscus. The sequence continues at coordinate 105,762,101 of NC_073256.2, forward strand.
ACAGCCTGTGGAACCATGAGCTAATTAAACCTCTTTCTTTATAGGTTACCAGTCTCAAGTATTTCTTTATGGCAGTGTGAGAATGGACTAATACAGTAGTCATTTATTATTATCAAGTATTATGTACTGTATATAATTGTATGTGCTGTACATTCAAACAGCTGGTAGTGGGATAAGTTTGTTTACACTACTCAACACAAACATGTTTGTGTTTGTGTAGTGCATTGTGCTTTGATGTTAGGATGGCTGCGGCATCACTAGGTGATAGGAATTTTTCACCTCCATCATAATCTTATGAGACCACCATTGTAAATGCAATCTATCGTTCATTGAAACATCATTATGCCACACATGACTAGTTCTTCCAAGTTGGAGAAGACAGAAGCAAAGTAAGGTTTGAGTCACAAACTTTGGCTCTGTTTGCAGATGGCTTAAGTGAAGATCGCACTTGAACGATGTTTCTATTTATATCCATCCTATATTTCTCTGGCTCTGACTATAGCTTTAAAAATCCTAAATCTTTTTTTTATTATTATTACTGGCTCAGAGTGTTTGGAATAAATATATATATATATATATATATTTTTTTTTTCTTTTTTTTGAGAGGAGTTTCACTCTTGTTGCCCAGGCTGGAGTGCAATGGCACTATCTTGGCTCACTGCAACCTCTGCCTCCCGGGTTCAAGCCATTCTCCTGCCTCAGCCTCCTGAGTAGCTGGGATTACAGGCACATGCCGCCACGCCCAGCTAATTTTTTTGTATTTTTAGTAGAGATGGGGTTTCTCCATGTTGGTCAGGCTGGTCTCGAACTCCCAACCTCAGGTGATCCGCCCACCTTGGCCTCCCAAAATGCTGGGATTACAGGCGTGAGCCACCGAGCCCAGCCAGATATATTTTTAAAATATTTTCTTGGTTATGTGCTAAGAATACAATTGTAAAAATCATTAGAAACCGACAAAATGTTTGCATTGGCAAATAAATCACTACAATCATCCAGAATTTAGTATCCACATTGTGAAAAAAAATGTAGTTTATGGTTAACAATAAGTAAATTACTGTAAAGTGCCACCTTTGAAGGAAGGAAGCACTACTCCACCTCTCAAAAACTGTTTTAATGTGTGACTTTTGTGAAACAACTCTCCTCACTTCATGTGAACCCTGTTAAGCCACTACTACAACTAAATATAAGCAGATGTTACCAAATACAAAACTTATTAGCTCTCTTATCTAAGGCATGTTATTACATAGTAAACATGCATTAATGTATTTCAGACTAGAATGTAAGGCCTTCTGAGCACCAGGAACTGCCTTCTTTCAATGTCTCCAACATATATCAAGTTGGATTTTTCAAGCTTCCCTTGACACCGTCCAGTTCACATACAGTACCCCATGATTTGTTTCTATCCTTCCATGTTCAAACAACATTTTATGCTATTTCTGAGAACACATAGTTGCTGAGTTACTGTGAAACTGTCATGTTACTAGCTCATCAGGGGAATGAAAAACAAGTATTTGAATTACAGTAAAATAGTATACACATCGGGGGTTAATTGTATGATATTAATGCATGAATTACAAGAGACAGTGACCCATTCACTTTAATTGCATAGATAACAGCACCAAATTTATATAGGAAACATTTGTTCATTAAGAAAGAGATTGTTAATTCCAATTCCCCAAAAGAGTCTATGACAATTTTTATCAAAATTATGAATTTTGTTTAGTGACGATTTCATGTACTGTTATTGTTAAGAGACAATTTTCAATGGGTTACTCATATGTCAGCATGTCCCGTGAGTGAGGCACTTACTGACTTTATGTTCTGAAGTCTCCTTTATTTTATTTATTTATTTATTTATTTATTTATTTTGAGACAGTGTCTAGTTCTCTCACTCAGGCTGGAGTGCAGTGGTGTGATCTCAGCTCATTTCGACCTCTGCCTTCTGGGCTTAAGCAGCCCTCCCGTCTCAGCCTCCCAAGTAGCTGAGATTACAAGTGGTTGCCATCATTCCTGGCTAATTTTTGCTTTTATTTTTTATTTTTTTGTAGAGACAGAATTTCACCGTGGTGCCCAGGCTGGTCTTGAACTCTGGGGCTCAAGCCTCCCAGAGTGCTGGGATTACAGGTGTGAGCCACCATACTGGACCCTTAACTGTCTTTTCAAAGATGTTTGCCTAATGACCACACTTGAAAGACATAGTATCTCGCTCTGAAACAAGAAGTAGCCTTGCTTGCTGCCCAGCATAGCAAGATAATGACTCCCACAGGAGCAAAGGACACATATGCTTACTTCCTTTTATAAAAGATCCAAATTCCCTAAGTTTAGAGTTCCTCTCTTGAAGCGCATTATATCTGCGGGGATTACATAGGCCTCTTCATGTCTCGCAGTAAGAGTTTGAGTTCCTCCAACCTGTGGAAAAATTCAGATAGTCTGTCTAATGTTACTGCCATGAGAAAGTCTTTTGTCTGACCCAGGAGTCTTGTGTCTTTTCCAGCATCCATAAAACTGTAGCAGGCTAACTTGTTATTGTGCCAGTTAGGTAAAGATCTTAGCCCCTTCACAGTTCTTGTAAGACATTGTATCACTCCATTCTTGCATTGCTATAAAGAAATACCTGAGACTGAGTAGTTTATTTTAAGAAAGAGGTTTAATTGGCTCATGATTCTGCAGGCTGGACAGGAAACATGATACTGGCATTTGCTTGGCTTCTGGGGAGGCTTCAGAAAACTTATAATCATGCAGAAGACAAAAGGGGAGGAGGCACATCACATGGCCAGAACAGGAGCAAGAGAGTGAGAAAGGGAGAGGTGCTACACACTTTGAAACAAATAGATCTCACGAGAACTCACTCACTTCCATGACAACAGTACCAAAAGGATGGTGATAAACCATTCATGAGAAATCCACCCTCATGATCCAATCACCTCCCACCAGGATCCATTTCCAACACTGGTGATTACAATTTAGCATGATATTTGGGCGGGGACACATATCCAACCATCTCATATGTTTTGGCAGTGAACATCGGTTATTGACAGAGACAGGGCCTTCTAGAAGGGAAAGTATGAGAGTCACATAAGCTGATAACAGAGTTTAAGGAAAGTCCATGGGAATTGGTAATAAACATCTTTACCAAATTGTATAGTGAGGCTGGAAGTAAACCATATGGTCAACCAGGAAGTAAATGGTCCTCAACTTTGTTGCTTGTTAATAAGAAATTGGGGAGGTAGGTGCATGTATGTAGGTTCAAGGACGCCTATCTAAACCTGGGCTGTAGTTGTTAATTTTGCTCTAGCAAGGGCTGGGTCAGGAGCAAGGAAGAGAAAGGAGGAAGGGAGATTTCCTTACCAACATGGGGAGGAGCCTCAAGTCCACCCTATTGTAACAAATACTAAGATTGATCCTGAAAGGACAGAAGGATTTCTACTTTCTTTCAGATGACAGTTACAGGGCTGAGCATCTACACTAGCAAGAAAGGAGGAAAATTCACAAAAGGCATGACAGAAACTAGGTGCATCTTTAAAATTTTGGCTAGTTCATTTCAGAGAAGAGGAGAATAGCATGTAATGCTTATTCTGGAAGAATGGAAATACTTGCTTTCAGCTCAACACCCTTTGCAGTCTATCATGCCAATTTTAGATCTATTCAAAAATGATGGTAAAACATATGAGGTTTTTTGGTGTTCTGTCTTATACGTATATATAAATATATATGTATAAGTTGTTTTATAAGTGTATATATTAAAAACATGTATGTATAAAACATATATGTATATACATATATATACACATACACACATACATACGTATATACACATAAGCCTTGTATGCCATAAGGGACATTTGATCCTTTGGGGCAGAATTCCCTGAAGAAAAAACTTGTGGGAAACCATAAGGGAGTCATTGACTAGAATTAAAGTTCTTATGGCTCCAGGTAGTTCACAATGCTGGCAGTTGTGACAAACTGGAGAACAAGAAACAAAGTAAGAATGTCCAACAAGCTTCACTTGTCAAATGGAAGTTATGTATCCAAGAGTACAGCAAGCCAGGCCACAGCAGCTTCTCAGCTTTACATGAAAAAGAGGTAGCTATACTTCGGGGAAATTGTATTCCCCCCTCTGCCTCCAGAAGCAAAACTGGTTTGATAGGTTCCTCAATTTAGAGAGATTTCTCTACATTCTTGGGCCTGAGACACTGATTTTTTGGTCGCTAAGCTAAAACTTGATGGTGTCCACTGTATGATTCAGCCTCAGCACCAGCTGTTCTTAGTTGAGAATGGATGGGTGACAGTGTCTCAGTGGACATAACTCATAGCTCTGGACAATACTCTGCTTGACGAACATTGCTATAATTTTGCTGGCTTTCTGGCTTTTGCTAGGGGCCTAGATGTTTGGTCTGCCACACAAATTATGGTTGCTGACCAAGTCATCTAGATCCTACTTGTATATGTTCAAAGTAAGGGACTATTCTCTGATGAGCCCAACTAAAATCCAGCTATTGAATGAACCTGCGCCACCCAGATTGCCGCCTAATTTCATCTTTGTACTAGATATAGCAACACATCCTCCACTGTAGAGTGAGTACAACTTGGAGGGCTCTGTGTTTCTAAAGCTGGCCATTTTAATCAGTGAGGAAAAGAAACCACCATTGTGGGTTCTGAGCAATAGGGAATAATTTTCTATTTAAAATTTAGAGAGACAGACTTTTTTTTTCTGCCAAAAGCAAGAAATTGTATGAACTGGTATTGCACCTGTGAAAGTCATTTTGCAGAGATCTTGCAGATGGTATAAGGTGCAGTTTGACTCCTGACTCTGCTAGTTACTATATTACCTTAAACAAACAAAAAACTCTTAGAGATTTAGTGTTATTTTTTAAAAGTGGGAAATGTGATAGTTTTAAATATCAAAGAAACAACCCCTGTGAGAATGTTTTCCAATTGCAAAACACTCTACAAATATTATTTGTAGTGCTGGTACTTATGTACATTTATGCTGTAAAGTAGAAACCAAGCAATATAAATATAGCTCACCATCTATACATTAAACCTAAAAGAATTCAGAAAACAGACCATGATTTTAAAGTGTTTAGCATTTTAGTTGTAATACAATACAGTAACCAATATACTTTGGGGAACCTGGGTGAGGTGCACAACAGCCTAGAAGGAAGGAAGGTTAAGAAGCAACAAAATGGAAACCAGGACAAAGAACTATACTGCATACCAAAACGACACTATAGTTATTTAGATAATACATTATTTGTAGTTTGGATTATGTATTTTTTATCTTTTTTTTTATTATTTTTTGAGACGGAGTCTCGTTCTGTCGCCAAGCTGTAGTGCAGTTGTGATCTTGGCTCACTGCAACCTCCGACTCCCGGGTTCAAGCGATTCTCCTGCCTCAGCCTCCGGAGTAGCTAGGATTACAGGCACGTGCCACCATGCCCAGCTAATTTTTGTATTTTTAGTAGAGCCGAGGTTTCACCGTGTTGGCCAGGATGGTCTCAATCTTCTGACCTCATGATCTGCCCGCTTCGGCCTCCCAAAGTGCTGGGATTACGGCATGAGCCACCGCGCCCGGCCAGTTTGGATTATTTATTTTTATACTAGCCCTTAACATTCAATAAAAATAGATGTGGTTTGCCAATTAATATGGATATAAACACTTTCAACTAATTTTCAAATACACGGCTTGTCAAAAGAACCCTTTACATATTGGTTAAGAAAACTACCTAAACTTTTGAAATTTAATAATTACTAGTTACTAGTAATTATCCCAATTTCCACACTGAGAAGATCAGGTAAGCAGTATCTGCATAGCTCATTGCAATTTATTTAGCCTGGTATCTTTTTTCTTTTGAAATTATAGCAATGACATATTTAATTTGTAATCCATGGTACCTTCAACTTTGTCTTTGGTCTATGTACAAAGCTAAGCATGGGTTATTTGCATTTATGTAAATAACCTTCTTAACCTAATTACCTTCTGTTTATCTTTATAGAATTTAATGTTGGTTTTATGCACTTTGTATCAGGTTATTTCATAAATCATGTTTAACCTATTGTGTATATCTGCAACTTTAATCAATTACATTAAAAAATGATCATCGTGGACCATGATTTAAAACATTTAACCTTTAAAATTTCAATGCAGCCTCAAAAATCCATAATTTGAAATGCCACTCATTTTCCACTATGCAAAATATAAATCTATTCAATAAATAGCATTGTGCTACAATATGCAAGGCAAAGCACTCTTTTGTAAAGAATCACAAGTTTATATAAAATGTGTAAAATTTAATTCCAAAAAACTACACAAGTCAAACAAAGGAGAGCACTGGGCATGGCACAAGAATGGCACAGCAGTCTACAGGGATTTAGGGAGAGGAAAGACAAAATCCTCCTATGCTTAATTAATCTATCATTTAAATTTGTTCCTATTTATTGTATCTGTTTATTTTTGTAAAACAGCCTTGTTGAATATAATTCACATACCACACAATTCATTCATTTAAATGGCATAATTCAATGAATGGCTTTTAGTGTATTCATAGAGTTGCACATCCATTACCACAATCAATTTTAAAATATTTTCATTGCTCCCAAAGAAACATTGCTTCCTTCTCAATCCCACATCTGTTCCCATCCACACCAGCTCTAGGCAAACACCAGTCTATTTTCCTTCTCCATAGATTTGCCTATTCTGGACATCACATATAAATGAAATCATACAATAGGTGGTCCTTTTATGACTGGTTTCTTTCACTCAACATAATATTTTCAAGGTTCACCCATATGGTAAAATGCTTCAGTACTTTACTTCTTTTTGTTGCTATGTAATATTTTATTGTTTATCCATTTTATTTATTAATTCATCAGTTCACAGACATTTGGGCTGCTTCCACTTTTGGTTAGTATGAATATTGCTGCTGTGAATATTTGTGTACAAGTTTTGTGGGCACATGTGTTTTCATTTCTTTTGGGTATATATCTAGGAGTGGAATTGCTGGATCATATGCTATTTCCATGTTTAACCCTTTGATAAACTGCCACACTATTTTGCAAAGCAGCTCCACCATTTGACATTCCCACCAGCAGTATAGGAGGATGAGGATTCCAACTTTTGCACATCTTTGTCAACAGTTGTTATTTTTCGTTTTCTTATATGTGTAGCCACCCTACTGGGTGTGAAGTGGTGTCTCATTTTGGTTTTCATTTACATTTCCTGATAGCTGTTGACTTTGAGCAACAGTCAATGTGATTTAGGGTCATTTGTATATCTTCTTTGGAAAATGTCTATTCAGATCTTTGCCCATTTTTAAAATTGTGTATTTTCCTTTTTATATTGAGTAATCTGTTATTCATTCCATTTTGCCACTTTTCTCATTGACTTATTAATGAATTGAATATGTTTTATTGAATCATTTCTCTACTATTGGTTCATGTCTTAGTTAGGTTTTTGTTGCTTATAGTGAATACCTGAAACTAGTAATTTATAAAGAAAAGGAATTTATTTCTTCCAGTTATGAGGGCTGCAAAGTCCATGGTTGAGGAACTGCATCGGGTGATGGCATTCTTGCTAGTGTGGACTCTGCAAAAGAGTTTCATGGTTGTGCAGGTTATCACATGGTGGGCATGCTGAACATGCTAGATCAGATCTTTCTTCCTCTTGTTATAAATCCACCAGTCCTGCTCCCATAATAATCCATTAATCTATTAATTCATTAATTGATTCATCCATTCATGAGGGCAGAGCCCTTATGACCTAGTCATCTCCTAAAGGCCTTACCTCTCAATACTGCCACATTGGAGATAAAATTTCAACCTGAGTTTTGGAGGGAAAAGTATTTAAACCATAGCAGGTCATTAGCCATGCCAATATTTAACTTAGCTTAGCCTACTCTGAAATAATATTACACCAATCATGTATGTATAAAAACATCACAACAGTATACTTTCATTTCTCTTTCCATTGTCTTTGTTAGTTTGTCATACAATTTTATATACAAGTCACAAATTATACAGTGCATTTTTTAAACAGTCAGTTGTTTATTAAAGGTACTAACATTTTTGTAAAAAAAAGATTATGTTTACTCATATATTTAACCTACCTTGTGGGTTTTATTTCTTCATGTAGATCCTAATTCCAGTCTGGTATCATTTACAATTTTTCTGAAGTTCTTCCTTGTAGTACCACTTTTCCAGATCTAAGTTCTGTTAGATTTTTTTGGTCTAAAAGCCTTTGCATAATTTTCTATATCAATGTTATAATATTCTGTATTTTTCAGAAATTTAAGGATATATTTCTTTGTTTTCTTGCTGCATTGTTCTGATAAGAATTCTCTCGTCTTTGTCCTATAAACTGGCAGCTTACAATATTTTCATCTAATTTCTGGCTTAGGGTGATTTTCTTTTTTTGTTGTTGTTGTTGTTCAGTTTTGTTTTTGCTTGGGGTCCAAGGATCCTCTTATAGCTGTGAATTTGAGTTTTCATCACATTTGAAAAAGTTTTGGACATTATTTATTCAAGTATTTTTACCCTCTTCCCCACCTTCTCTTCCTGGGTCTCTAATTATACCTAGGTTAGACCATTAGCCATCTTTTCTCTCTTTGTTGAGGTTCTGTTTATCATTCTTTTTCAGTATTTTTTTCTGTGCTATATTTCGAATTGTTTATATGGTTATGTCATCGGGTTAACTGATCTTTTCCTCTGTAGTATTTAATCTATAGTTAATCCCTTGTTATGTATTTTTTATTTCACATGTTTTTCATCAATAAAAATTCCATTTAGAGCTTTATTTTTTTCTTCTTTTTCCCATTATTATGTTCATCTTTTCCATTAACATATTTATATAGAGAGAGAACAGTTGTTTTAACATCCTTTATGATCAATTTCTTTTTCCATTTCTATTGACTGATTTTTCTTTTGGTTAACTTTTCTCCTGGTTTTTGGTTATGTTTTCCTGATTGTTTGCATATGTGGTTAGTTTTAGTTGGATACTGCCATTGATGGATGTTGAATTTTGTTTAATTAAAAAAAATAAAATGTAGGCTTTTTTCTCTGGCTTTCAACTTGATCCTTTCTAAGCATTCCTTAACTTTGTTATGATGTGTCAAGAGCAGCCTTTATTCTGGCACTAATTTAAGCCCAATACTAAAGTTTAAGGCTTCTGAAGACATTAATGCCTAGTCTAAGTCTCTCTACTCTGACTAGTAGAACATGAACTGTTTTTATCCTTGTATGAGCACTGAGAATTGTGTATCTACAGTTTTCTAGTAGTTCTTTTCTCAGGTCTGAGGGTTTTTTTTCTCTCCTCAATCCCTCCTGCAAAAAATCTATGTCCACCTTTACCTTTCCACTGTTATTTTCCTAACTTAGGTCTCCATCACTATTCATCTAAATTCCACAGGCACTTCTAGGAGATTGTTCTGATGATAATTCATCTCATTCTTATATTAGTCACTTCCCCATGGTAGCAGAATTATCTTTTTAAGATGAAAATCTAAAGGTTTGCTGGGCGTGGTGGCTCACGCCTGTAATCCCAGCACTTTGGGAGGCTGAGGCGAGTGGATCACGAGGTCAGGAGTTCAAGACCAGCCTGGCCAAGATGGTGAAACCCCGTCTCTACTAAAAATACAAAAAAAAAAAAAAATTAGCTAGGCGTGGTGGTGGGTGCTTGTAATCTCAGCTACTCGGGAGGCTGAGGCAGAGAATAGCTTGAACCTGGGAGGCGGAGGTTGCAGTGAGCCGAGATCGCACCACTGCACTCCATCCTGGGCGACAGAGCAAGACTGTGTCAAAAAAAAAAAAAAAAGAAAGAAAAGAAAATCTAAAGGTTTATTTGTGTGTTCCAATTACTTGTCAGTACATTTCTTAAGCACAAGGATGACATCTGGCAGTTAGTAAGTATTGTGCTGGTAAATCAGCTTTCATGGGAAACAATTCCTGATATCTAACATTTGCCCATTACTATGGTGTAAATATTTCATCATGGCCACTTGCAAACTGCCAATTAATGTCAGTGAATATAGAGTTGTAAAGAGATGCTCACAATTAGCTTTCATGAGGCAGTATAATTCAGCTGCAGGACAATTCAGCTTCAGCACATTTGGTGTTTAGTCCATAGTAGGTTCTTGGTTCATGTTCCTTGAATGAAAGACTTTTATTATCTGTGTTAAAATATAAGTGCATGAAGAGAACTAGACCAGCTACAGGAGGATTGCTTTAGCCTAGGAATTTGAGGCTGAAATGAGCTATGATCACAACACCACACTCCAATCTTGGTGACAGAGTGAGACCCTATTCTAAGATAAAATAAAACGTAATACGTTTTTTAAAAAGAGAGAACCAGGGCTAACTAACTAGCTAGTTAATGCAGCCTCCAAAAAAAAAAAAAAAATCAACACAATGCATGCCTCCAGTTAATTAAGGAAAAAGAGGAGTCTGAGATAAGAATATGCATGTATTAGTAATTTTGGTGTTTAAATAGTGATTTTAGCATGAAAATTAAATAGAACTTTGCTGAGTAGTATGAAAAATAAAAGTTAATTGAATAACTTTATGATAATTATTCTGCATTGCCAGTAAGAATTGTAGGGTAGGCAGTAGGAAAGCTTTACAAAATAAATTGAATGAAACTCAGCATGTATAAAACTGTACTTTCCTGTATGTGGCACTTTTAATATCTAGAAAGTATTCAAAGGGCAAAGCGTTAGGTCTAAGAATGATAAACCCTTACTAGTAAACATATCATACTGCACATAATGAAGAAGAAATGTTGGAAGACAGCCTACATTAAGAATTTAAGATAAGCAAACCTTGAAAATTGTGTTGGAAAGCTGTAATTGCAAAATAATGAGGATGCATGAGCATTGGCCAATTGTCATAAATCTTGCTAAGTTTGATTCCCCACTCATATGGTTCCACTTTACCTCACTCACTCAATGCCAAAGTGTACTAATTAAAAATATCTATCTAGGTGTACAGAGACAGAGAACCACTGAGAAGTAAACATACTTTATTATATACTTTATAGTACTATGTTGCTATCTTTGATTTCTAGATACTGAAAAAGTGTTCCTGAGAAGGTCAGTAAATCCTACTCAAACTCCCAATAAAAGATAGATAGGATTTGGTTCTGACTTTGAGATGGGTGGCCTGGGAGTGGCAAAGTTCATTATATGGGGTAGAAGTAGTGACAATAGTTAGGGACCTAATCCAGTATTCACTTAGGTTGACCTTACCCACGTGACGTGTAAGAGGAATGTAGCCAACAAAAGTTTAGCTAAAGTTCTAAAAACATGATACGCCTTTTCTGTGTACTTGCTTTTAGTTTGCTTTTCATGAAAACCAGTTATGAAAGTAGGTACACACTTATGCTTAATTTTTATAATAGCCTAGAAGTGAAAAATGAAGAAAATCAGTAAAATCTGACACACAACGAAAATAATTTTTATGTTATTTTAAAATATCAATGTCCTATTTTTAAAGTCAGTCCCCAGTTTCATCTATTTACTCTTAATCGGGTTATTAATAACTCTTAATGGGCATAATGCCAATATCAGTTACAAAGACACGCCCACTATGGCATCGAATAACTGCTGAAGATGAGATGGTAACCTACTCCAACACTTTGTGTACAATTTAAGGTTAAATACTTTTTTTCACATAATTGTTTTTGGGAAACAAATTTCATAGTTTTTTTTTTTGAAGAATGCCGTTTCAAATGCTGTTTCATATTCATGTGGGAAGGAGTAGCTGTAGATCTGGTTCTTTCAAGTAGAGGTCATGAACAATCTCCATGGGAATGTTAGACCTTGGAATTGCCTTGCTTTAAAGAGCTGTTTAGAAAGTTTTTCCTGTTTCTGCTCATGACTATTTTGTTTTTTTCTTTTGAAGAGTGACCGGAAAGTCAATTATATTTCCTGACGCTACATTAGCAACTCATTTATCACTTAGCTCTCCCAATTGATTCTCCCTCTCCTAAGAGAAATAAAAGAAATATGTAGAATATATTCCTTCATTTGAAATATTATTAAAAGTCTACCAACATTCTAGAAAGGGGCTTGAAGAAGAATTTGCTAAAAACATGTTTAATAGTTTTGTTTTTTTTGTTTTGTTTTGTTTGTTTGTTTTTGGGCAAACAGAATGAAAATCCTGGGATATCAGCAGCATATGACCAAGTGAGGGTGCAAATGTACGTCTGGCAAAGAAAGATAGGGGGTTCATTTCATTTATAGATAATTAACTTATTAAGTTATCCCAATTTTAATCAATTTTATCTTAAAAGAATAGAATGGTTGAAGCAGTGTTCCCCTCTGATGCAAGGCCGACACAGGCAGCAGGGTTTGAAAATGAAGTCATATGGGAGGCTACAGCACCAGGGCCAAGGCCAGGGCCAGGCATTTACCTCCTTTTCATCTATTCTCCTCCTTTAATAAACACACACAGACATATTGTTTCTCCAACTCTATTACTCTCCCACAATTAATGTTGTCACTTCTCCAATTTTTTCAGGTTCATATATTTTATTCCACACTGATATTTCTGAAAATTTGATCCTTCCACCTACCTAAATCAAATGACCTAAGATGTTTTTCCAAAATATAAATTCTGAGCTCACACCCACCCACCTCCAGAGAGTACCTGAATGAGAATTGCTGGGAGTGGGTCCAGATATTTTCACTTCTAACAAGTACCTGCTGTGATTCTTACAAATACTTGAGTCTATTGGTCTTTGGATGAAGCAGCAGGGCTATTTGCAATAACGGCAACATCTTCCACATCATGAGTTAGCCTTGACCTGGGCAAAAACTGTAATAGCAATAAAGAAAACAAAAAGGTTGAATTTGAATTAGCCCAAAATGAATAACTCTACAATATAGCAGAATTAAGAGTCTGGGAGACCTCTGGGTTCCCAAATGTTCACTATCACCCCCTCATCTTTGACTCAGAATAAGGTATGAAGAAAGAAAATCAGCTGAAGACACACATTTTTAAAAATATTATAAAGACATTTTATAAGTTTAATGGAAATTGTGTTTAGTGTAAATGCTATGAATAGTGTGAAATTTCTCAAAGTTCACTGAATTTTTTTCTACTTATAAGTGATGATTGAAACAGATTGGAAAGCAAATCGTGTTCTTTAAGCTACCTGATTTAAGCTTTAAGATTACCTGAGAAGAGAGACCTATTAAAAGAAAAGAGGAAGAATGGAAGAAAAGCAGGAAGGAAAAAGGAAGAAAGGAAGGAGGGAAGGAGGGAAGGAAGGGAGGAAGAAAAGGAAGGAAGGAAGGGAGGGAGGAAGAGAGGGAGGGAGGCAGGCAGGAAGGAAGCAAGGAAGGAAAGAAGAAAGTGGGTAAACTTCAGATTCAGAAAATCAAATATTTTCCTTTCAAACGTTACTTAATTAGATAATTTCTCTTTATATTACATGGACTCTCCTTTCACAAAATTTTATTGTTTTCATCTTGAAAGAAAAATTTCTCAAACTCCACAGTGTTTTTGAACATCAATGGAATGACTCAATTTGGCAAATACAAACAGAAACAAATAAGCCCATGTTTATCTAAAAACACAGTCTCCATAATTTCTATTAAAAATCAAATGTACCATCATTTGTGTCAAGTAAAATGGGCACCACTCACAGTTAAACAGACAGGAAGATTTTATTCAAGAGTATTGCAATAGAGGTCAAGACTATTGCAATAGAGGAGAGAGATTAAACTCAATCTGTTGAAATAAAATGTGGGGAATTTTTTTTTTAATGCTTTAAGTTCTAGGGTACATGTGCACAACGTACAGGTTTGTTACATAGGTATATGTGTGCCATGTTGGTTTTCTGCACCCATCAAGTCGTCATTTACATTAGGTATTTCTCCTAATGCTATCCCTCCCCCAGTCATCCACCCCCCGACAGGCCCCGGTGTGTGATGTTCAAGGTGGGGAATTTTTAAGTGAGGGAGTGAGCTAGTGGAAAATTACAGGAGGAAGTTGGGGGTAGAGGAGATTGTCAATGTGATTTGGCCATCTGTGCTTGCTAATTTGCACTTGAAGAAGTTAGGCTCATACCTGCCCACAGAGGCTGGAAGATAGGGGCACTATTTTTATTCATGATTACATTTCAAAGAGATGGCTCCTAGGTCCTTGTGAGAGACATTCCTGAGTTGTAGCACTGTAAAGAGGCTGGGAGAGGATTTATATCTTAAAGGGGCACAGAAAGAATGAGCAATCCCAAGTGTTCTAAAGGAAATGCTTTAAGAAAAGAGAGGTCAAGGGCCTACTGGCAGGAAGAAACCTGTCTAAAGTTTAGTTATGCTGAAGGGGCCATTAAGGCCATCTTAGTCAATTGCCTTTTTTCAGTCTTTCAGATGATGAATAATTTTTATTTTTATTTATTGATTTGTTTTTTGAGACAAGATCTCACTGTGTCACCCAGGCTGGAGTGCAATGGCACAAACACAGCTCATTGTAGCCTGGAGTTCCTGGGCTCAAGTGATCCTCCTGTCTCAGCATTCCTAGTAGCTGAGACTACATGTGTGCACGAGCACACCCAGCTAATTTTTGAAAATTTTTATAGAGATGGGGTCTTGCCGTGTTGCCCAGGCTGGGAAGAACTTTTATACACATGAATCCATTGTATTAGACATTGAGTCACATTAGTCAAAACTATTTCATCTAAATATTATGGGTGTATGCTGATTGTTTAATTCTAATGCTGACCTAACTGTCCCTATTAAATTACAGATTGTTTTGAACTATGTCACAATTCTGTTGTTTACTTATAGTGCCTGCTCATTTGTTGATTTAAGCCTAAATTCCCTCTTTAAGGAATATTTTAGTTTATTATTTTTGGTTAAGAATAACATTTGGCAAGGAGCCCCCACTAATACAACCTCTCCTGATTTCACATAAAATTCCTGAGAAGACACTGAAAAGGTGAAAATCCCCGACAACTCCCGCTAAAGAGAGGGAAACAGAACCGATCCATTGATAGAATCTGGCAGGAATTGGTGAAAACAATTAGTGTTCTCACCTTGTGTCCCCTTATGGAAACATAGCAGCTGATAGAGGATTAAATGTCATAGGTTCCTACTTCAGTAACTGTCACATGGCCCCAAAACCCAAGGTCCATAACAAAATTCAATAGCTTTCCCTTATGGGGAAGTATCCCTGTTTGATACTTCCCAGTGTTCTTAATATTGAGAACATTGTTTTCCCATCCTACTCTCTCACCTCACACACAGACATTTGGAGCCTCCAGATCTCAAAAAGTCACAGGCAGGAAATAAGGGTAATTGCTAGTATAACACTTTGCATTCTAGAGAGTGTGGCCCCACAGGTAACACATGTTGTCAAAAGACCTGCTGAGTAAAGGTAACTCTGTAGTGGTGCATAAGCACTTAAATCAATAGATGACAACGATATAGCTCAAGATGGATGCTTTTAACAAATTGTTCATTTTCTAGCTCCTGTCATATATTTGAGTTTGGTTCTGCTGATCTCATGCAGAATCATCTCTTATTTACAATGACTGATCTGTGACATTCTGTACACATGAAGTTAATGATAAAACTGCCACTCCTCCACAACCCAGTGCATTAAAGTGACAATGTTGAACGTATTGTTATCCTGAAGTGAGCCCTTTGATCCTAAAATACAGGGTTGGCTAAAGACAACCCCCCAACCCCCTCCATGTTTCAGAAAATGCTTATGGCAAGGAACACACTCTTCCCCATGTGAGTTTGATAAGACTCACGGATGACAACCCTGTTTAGCTAATGACAAGGCCAGACATAGACCCTCCAAATTTCCATTCTTTGCTCATCAATGGTTAGCTGAAATGTTTGCCCCACTGATCAGTGGGAACAAACTTCTTGTGAACCAAACTTGGGTTAAGCTTCTCTCCTCCCAGGCGTCTGAACTTAGGCTCACCCTCAGCCTGAATCAGCTTCCAGCTCCAATGGCCCATCCTGAGCATAGACTGACATCTGGGCAAAACATTCACTGATTCATCCAATCATGCCACTCTTTCACCCCACGTCCCCACACTGGGTTTTCTCTAGCCTTGTTTACTCCTCACTGTAAAAGAAAAATCCTTTTGCATAGCTCTGAAGACCTGCGAGAATCTCATGGTAGCAGTGTTTTCCTTATTGCAATAATTGTTCTCTCCCTTTTTCATTGGTCCCATTCCCCACCCTCTTGCAATAATCCTTTAGAATAAAATCTCTCCTGTAAGTAAAATCAGATAAATTAAAATAAAGTCTGGATTTATGTTTTATTTGATAAAGGATCCTTCTAAACTTGACTCATTTCTCATCTTTTAGTGTTTTCTTTTGGAGACTTCATTTCTTTCAGAACTATTCTGATGCTCTTTTTTCTAAGGCATGCCCCCTTACTGGGGCTAGCGTTAATCATCCTTTTATCATCCTTTTAGAAATTGCTTCTTTCAAGAAATTTTCCCTGATCTCTTAAGCCATAAGCTCCCATGACACACCATGTTCTATATTCTGCTTAATTGTATTTTTATAAAACTGCAGTCTCTTTAAGGGAGCAATGTCTTATACTCTCAACACCCAGTATGGAGCCAGACACATAGTAGATGTGTAATAGATGTTTGTTGAATGAGTATTTTTCTTTCTGAATCGAACTTGGGAGATTGTATGTTTCCCAGAATTTATCCATTTTCTCTAGATTTTCTAGTTTATGTGCATAGAGGTGTTCCTAACAGTCTCTGAGGATATTTTGTATTTCTGTGGGATTGGTTGCAATGTCAGCTTTGTAGTTTCTGATTGTGCTAATTTGGATCTTGTCTCTTGTTTTCTTTATTAATATGCATAGTGGTCTATCGATCTTGTTTATCCTTTCAAAGATTCTTTGGTTTCATTGGTTCTTTGTATGGATTTTTGGGTCTCAATTTCATTTAGTTCTGCTCTGATTTTAGTTGTTTCATTTCTTCTGTTAGCTTTGGGGTTATTTTGTTCTTGTTTTTCTAGTTTCTTTAGGTGTAATGTTAGACTGTTAATTTGAGATCTTTCTAAGTTTTTGAAGTAGGTGTTTAGTGCTATGAACTTTCCTCTTAACACTGCTTTTGCTGCATTCCAGAGATTTTGGTATATTGTGTCTCTCTTTTCACTTATTTCAAATACTTTTTTGATTTCTTCTTTAATTACATCGTTTACACAGAAGTCATTCAAGGGCAAGTTGCTTACTTTCCATGTAATTGATTGGTTTTCAGAGATCTTCTTGGTTATGATTTCTATTTTTATTTCACTGTGGTCTGAAATTATGGTTGATATTATTTTGATTTTTTAAAATTTATTGAGGCCAAGCATGTGGTTGATCTTGGCGTATATTCTGTGTGTAGGTGAGAAGAATGTATATTTTGTGATTGATGGGTGCAGTATTCTATATATATCCATTAAGTGCCATTGGTCACGTGTCAAGTTTAAGTTCAGAATTTGTTACTTTTTGGCCTTGATGAACTGTCTAATGTGACAATGGGGTGTTGAAGGATCCCACTATTATTGAATGGCTGTCTAAGTAGAAGACTGCTCAGACGTTGTCTCTTAGAAGAGTCAATGCCAAGTTTAAAGTGACTGAAGAATCAATTTACATTAATATTCTATGTGAACAGGCAAAAATACTTACAAAGAAGTAGAGAAAATATGAATTCAGTACAATATGATGTGGAATCTGTTAAGATGTATTACAGAGGTTGGTGCTAAAAATGTGTGTGTAGTAGAAAAAGAAAAAATTTGAACAAATATACAAAGCTTAAGGAAATGTAATGTGCTTAAAGCCTATGGCTATTTATTGTATTATTCATGGAATTCGTGGAAAATAGTTGACTTCTATCACTTGTTATAGTTGTAAATATAGAACTATTGCCAGTTCTGTCAATATTTGTTAGAAATACAAGCTGAATAATCTGACTTGCCCTACTTATTTGATGAATTAGCAGTGGTAAATATTCAATGGGATTTTTTGAGCACATAACCAAAAATGAAGTTTTACTGAATGAATGAGAAAAATTACCTCAGCCACTATTAACTGAAAACTCAATGGCTTTTGATGTTAGCAGGAGGCAGAAATAATATTTCTTAATTATTTCAATCTAAAATGAAAATGAAAAACAGTGCTAACATGTGGAGCGTTTGCTGCAGTAATTTCAACAATCAACATTTGAATCACTGGTAATGTCAAGTTGCTTTAAACACTTTACATGCTGTCTAAAGTTGCAACAAGAAATAAGATCTTATTCCCATGCTGATTTGCAGTGGAAATATTTCCTAAACTCAAACTACAGGTCCAGCAGTGGTTGTTGCACCTTGATGCAAGTCGGAAGAAAATTTTTGTATTTTAAAATCCACTTTACTGTACAATTAAGGAGTTTCCACCAAATCTTCAAATATAAATGATTAAACCACAACATAATGACACAATACAAGGTGAATATCAAGAGAAGAGCCCAATAGAATTCAATATATGACTTCCAAGAGGTGACTATATTCAATTAAAATTATAAGCTCTTAGATTGATGTCAATATTTAACAGTATTTACTTGTGTGAAAAGACATTTTCTAAGGTTAAAATATGTAAAATCTTATGACATATCAGCAATAAACACTTATCACAAATCAACCCCCACTAAGCAGAATATCTTTAAACCATTGCCCCTGGCCATGGGTGGGTGTGTGTGCGGGGTGCATGACTGAAGTCCCACACTCATGTCTCTCTGGGCATGATAAATTTTGCATACCTCACACAGCTCAAAAAAATGTTAAGATCAAAGGGTTTTTTTCTTTCTAATTTGAATTGTGACTTTCTAATTTTTGCTGGACTTTCTTTGTTTTCTCTACTTTTTTTTTTTTAATTCTGCATCTTTATCCTTCTCTTTGGATCTTCCGAGTTTTCATTGTGATATTTGTTTCATCATGTCCTCCAATTTTTCTTAAAGCCCTTCATCTGGCTGCCATTCATTGCATCCTCTTTTATCAATTTGAATTTTTGCCCCTAGCCTTGCAACACAGTTGTCATAGTGAACTCTAAGAGAAATTGAACCCGTTTGTCTGCCTGTCCCCCATGTCCTATGTTTATTAACCTTGTTTTTCTAGACTATTAATTCACTAAATTCCTAAGATAGGGTCCCTGGGAGGTAACATTTGTGGGTTCTGAAAATATCCTTGTTTTGTCCTGACATTTGATAATATTTTTGACTGAGTATAAAAATCTAGATTGAAATTTTTTTTTCATTACTTTGAAGGTTTTTCCCCATAATCTTTTAGCTTTTAGTAGACCTTATAATTTGTTGTCATTTAAATTATCACTTATTAATGGACATTTTATTATGATATTTTCAATCTATTATATTCCATATATTTCAAATAGTTGTAATGCTGACATATTACCATTATACATCTAGGTCTGAATATCTCATTTTTATTCTATTCAGAACTCTGTAAACCCTTTTAATAAGAAAACTTTGGTTTGCTTGTCTCTGCTAACTTTTCTTTTTTAAATTCTAATTTTTAAATTGTAAATTGACAAATTATAGTTGTATATGTTTATGGGGTACAAAGTTATGTCATGATTTATGAATACAATGTCAAAAAATTAAAGCAAGTTGATTACCATATTCATCATCTCAAAATACTTACCAGTTTTGTGGTGAAAACATTTGAAATTTGCTGTCAGCAATTTTGGAGTGTGCAATATATTATTATTTACCACATTCACCACTCTGTGAAATATATTAATATATTGAAGAAAAAAAACTCATTTTCCCTAATTGAGGTTTTTTACCCTTCGACCATCATTGTCCCATTTCCCTATACTACACCAGTTCCTGGTAACCATCATTCTTGTCTCTGCTTCTGTAAGTTCAATAGTTTTAGATTCCACCTATAAGTGAAAACATGCAACATTTGTCTTTCTGTGCCTGGCTTATTTCACTTATCATAATGTTCTCCAATTCCATTCATGTTGTTGCAAATGACAGAATTTCTTTCTTTTTAAAGGCTGAATGGTGTTCTGTTGTGCACATATACTACGTTTTATTTATCTGCTTCTCTTTTGATGGACACTTTGTTTGATTTCATAACTTGACTGCTGTGAATAGTGCTATGAGGAACATGGCATGCAGACATCTCTTTGGCACACTAATTTCAAGTCTTTTGGCTAAATACCCAGAAGTGGGATTGCTGGATCATATGCTAATTCTGTTTTTAGTTTTCTCAGGAACCTCCCTGGTTTGCCATAGCAGCTGTACTAATTTACATTTCTACCAGCAGTGTGCCTAGCTTCCCTTTTCTCCACATCCTCACCAGCACCTGTTGTCTTGTCTTTTTGATAATAGCCATTCTAACAGGTGTGGAGTGATATCTTATTGTGGTTTTAATTCATGGTTGTCTGATGTAGTGAAGTTGAACAACTATTTTCATATGTATCTGTTGGTTATTTGTATGTCTCCTTTTCAGACATGTCTATTCAGGTCCGTTGCCCATTTTAAATTGGGTTATTTGTTTTCCTTCTATAGGATTGAATTGCATATCTATTTTGGATGTTAACCCCTTATCAGTTGTATGGCTTGAAAATATTTTATCTCAATCCTTAGGTTGTCTCATCACCCTGTTATTTTCTTTGTTGTGCCAAAGCTTTCTATTTTTATGTAATTACATTTGTCTATTTTTGCTTTTGTTGCTTTGGGTCAAAACTAAAGAACCCTGGCCCAAACCAATGTCATTTTATTTTTTTTTCTATGATTTATCCTACTAGTTTTACATTTTCAGATCTTAAATCATCTTACATCGATTTTTGTATATGGTAAGAGATCGATGTCTTGTTTCATTCTTCTGCATGTGGATATCCAGGTTTCCTAGCACCATTTATTGAAGAGACTGTCTTTTTCTTATGATGTTTTCTGATAATATCTATTATTGTGTTTTCTGATAATATCAGTTCTCATTTTCTACATTCTAGAATATTAAGTAATTAAATATGACATCACATATTAATTCCGAATGGCTTTTATTTCCTTTTATATCATTATTCCCTAGCTATTTATCTTTTTTTCCTACATTTTAGAGAGTGCCTCAAAATTATCTTCCATTTTTTGTAGTTCCTACTTTTACATTTGTAATTATATTTTTAATTTTTTAAACTCTTTCTTGTCTCTAATAATTTTGATTAAATTTTTCTAAGAATACTAGTATAAATGTCACTTAATTGTTAATATTTCTGAAAAAGTTTTTGATTCCTCTGGGACATTCTCTTCTACATGCCTTGGCTTTTCTCTTATATGTTAATTGTTAAGTAATATTTGATTATTTATTTATATCTTAAGTCAGTAAAGACGACCTCTGTATACTTAGGTAAATACAGTCAACTGGCTTTGCTTTAAGGTGACAAGACGAGGCTGAAGTCCTACTCATTACCACGAAAACTCCTAAGTGCCAAAACAATGAAGTTTTAATTTGATGTGATAAAACTCCCAGTATGAGCTTTAACTTTAGAGATAGTTTTTATCATTTCAGTAGAAAATAAATCTCTGATATTTTTATCTAGGCTTAATCGCCTCGCTGAAAGCCTTTCTGTATCCACACAAGGTATAGAGACAAGGAATGGGTAAATGAACTGTTTCATATATAAACTTTCTATTAGTGTCTCTGCTTCAGCCATGCACCTCTGCTTCTCCCTGGGCTGAACTTGCTGCTTAATTAAGTTGGTGTTCTCCCTGAATGCAGCCATACAGCATTAGTTTATGTTCCAGACTGTGGCTTCCTCTGCTCTCCCTAATCAATCTATATAATCGTTATTTCTCTTTGGTTTTCTCAAATATTTGTTGAGAAATGTGTTCAGGAACAGAATATCCTCATTAAGAAAAAACCTTTACATATTTTTAAATAGAGTGTTTAGAAAGAAAAGAAACAAAGATGGGACATGCTGTTACAGTAGGCAGCTAGCCAGACATGAGCAGGACAGGAGAGGCCCCCCAACCAGGAATGCCAGGTGACCAGCAGGTGATGGTCATGCAGTTGTTAAACTGTCTCTCTAAAATAATGATTGGTCCCAGCCAGCGCCAGGGAAAGGCTGTGTCCTGATAAACAGAAACACCTGAAACCTGTGATTAGCGGCTTCCTGATAAGATCCCAGGAGCTGAGCAAGTGGGCTCAAGCATACGCATTATGAGGCAAAATGGCTGGAGTTAACTGGTATATGACCTCCTAGAGACATTTGACTGCTAAAGGAAGAACACCTCAAATGAGCATGTGTACAACTCCAGTAAACACACTGCAGATGCTCACCTCCCAAGTGCTAGCAGGCCACTGCACATGTAGACAGCCCACCCCAAAGGAAGAATCAGGGGAGCAAGAATGCAAGACCCTGGAAGCATACCAACGTATGAAACCTAAAGTCAAAGGTCAAACCACGCACTTGATCTCTCAAGTCACCTGCTTGGCCATCTTCCAACTGTACTTTATTTCCTTTCATTCCTGCTCTAAAGCTTTTAATAAACTTTTACTCCTGCTCTAAAACTTGCCTTGATCTCTCCTTCTGCCTATGACCCTCAGTCAAGTTCTTTCTTCTGAGGAGGCATGAATTGAGGTTGCTGCAGGACCCATATGGATTCACTGCCAGTAACATGTATTTGCTGCTGGTGCCTTGGTCTGCCGTATTGAAGTGCCTTAGTTTGCCACATTGAAGTGGAAACACACACTCAACAACTATTTATTGAGCACCTACTGTGTGACATCATTCTGCCATATTTTTATGAACAGAAAAGAAATGGTCTCTAGCCTTGTAAATGTTACCTTCTAGTGACAATGACTAAGTAAACAAACATTTACAATATAATTAAAAGATAAGATGAGTATAATATTTAGAGAAAAGACAGTACTCTGTGAGAGGTAATGATAGAAGAAACAAACCATAGATTTATTGCCAAGGAAAACAACAACAACAAAACACTGATTACAAAACAAGTCCAGCTCTAAAAGATAAAGGAGAGCCAAACATGCAAAGAGAGGGTGGGTAGAATCTTACAGACAAAAGGATCTCTGTTTGAAAAGACATTTTAGGAAGCAAAAGTGAGTGGCTGAAAGAAAGCCAGAGTCTGCTACTGAGGAAGTAGATCAAAAAGAGTTTGGAGACAGAGGCAGAGCCCAAACTATTTAGGACATTGTAAGACACAAGAGTATAGATGTTATTTTATGTACTTTGAGATGTTTTATGAAATAATTCATGTTTTAGAAAGATCATTTTGCTCTTCTGAGTAGGAACAAGTTGGAGAGGAAAGGTGGGAGGTGTGTCTAAAAATCAGGAACTTATCCCAAGTATTAAGTGAGAGATGGTGGTGGCTTGAGATGATGCTAGCAGAAGAGAAAAGAATGAGAATAGATTCCGTATGGGTGAGAAAGATTGAATTGCTGATACTTAGTGATGGAATGGTTTTTGGAGTTGAGGAAAACATTCAGATGACTTTAATTTTTTGCTGCAAAACTGATTGTCTTGTGAAATGTTTATTGAGATGGAGAAGAATGACCAAGAAAGGAATGAAAAATTTAATTTTGGACTCATTAAGTTTAAAACATTCAAATACAAATGCCAAGATGAGAAGGTGAGACTGAAGATTTAAATTTTGTTTTATTGGCATAGATGTAGGAATGAAAACTATGTGACTCAGTAAAATGACCTAAAGATAAAGAAAAAGGGATAAAAAGAGGGGTTATAACCAAGTTCTCAGGTTAGATACAGACAGAAGAGCCAGCAAAAAAGACTGAAGAATAATATAATCAGGAAGACATGGTCGGTGGGGCACGGGGGCTTATACCTCTAATCCCAGAACTTTGGGAGGCCAAGGCTGGCAGATTGCTTGAGCCTAGGAGTTTGAGACCAACATGGTCAATATGGGAAAACCCGTCTCTACAAAAAAACACAAAATTAGCTGAACATAGTGATGTGCTCCTGTAGTCCCAGCTACTTGGGGGAGGCTTAGGCAGGTGGATTGCTTGAGCCTGGGAGGTCAAGGCTGCAGTAAGCTGTGATCATGCCAGTGGACTCCAGCCTGCCTGGTTGCCTAGATGACAGAATGAGACCCTGTCTCTCTCTTAAAAACAAAACACACAAAAAAAAGATATGGGAAGGGGAGATAGGCAGAAAGCCAGAAATAAGCCAGAAATTTCTGTATCTGGGAAGTCACGAGAAAGGAGAGTTCAAGGAAGGCAGCTTTCAAATGAGAGGCAGAGAGGTATGCATTTGATTCGGTAATGCAAAGATCATTGTTTACTCTGAAAATGGTGATTTCAGAAAAGCAGAAAGGCAAGTTAGATTGGAGTATTTCTAAGCGTAAATATGAGATAAGGAAATAGTTCGGAAAAATATGTATTTAAAATTCTTATAGAAATTTTATATATGAGAGAGATGAGAAAGGAACTGAATGGATATAGGATAAAGGAGGATATTTAAGTGTGCTTATTTGTTTGATTATAAAATGGAAGACATTACTTCTTAATACGTAAAGCTTCTGACATAAGCGCTTGGGTCCACTGTTGTGCCTGTAATGTTCTCGATGGCCTGAGACAAGTGAGCCACTTGCCTTAGTCCTTCAGCAGTCTCATCAGCTTTCCCTAGTATGATTTCAAATGATTAGAACTTTATATGTGTTATGTTGTAAAACATGTGAAGCATGACTATTGGAGTATAGAAAACATCCAATAGAGAGAGGTAGACAGAGCTTAATGACACAGGAAGAAGATAAATGATGAAAGTAAAGTCATGGAGAAGGCAGCACATGTAGAATGATTCACCTTTGCTGAGAGATAGAAACACCACCGATGCCACCCCAATATTTTCAGGAAAAAGGAAAGAAGTTGTCCCTGGCAGATGCAGGTAGGTGTATAGATTTGGTCCTGAGAACATAATGGGCATTTATTTGAATGATTTCCATTCTCCATGTAAAATGTAAGGCAAGATTACATGTGCAAGTGAGGAGGAAAAAGGTAGGGCATTTGCAGAGCATGGAGGAGATGTGGAATAGTTATTTCAAAGAGAAAGAACAATGTTACTTGAGAGAATGGTTTTCTGTCCATTTGAGGTGCTGCATCTTGCTCAGCTATTCTGATCAGAGATGTAACATTCGGCCCAGCATGGTGGCTTATGCCTGTAATCCCAGCACTTTGGGAGGCTAAGGTGGGCGGATCACCTCTGAAGTCAGGAGTTCGTGACCAGCCTGACCAACATGGTGAAACCCCATCTCTACTAAAAAAAAAAAAAATTGGCTGGGCATGGTGGCAGATACCTGTAATCTCAGCTACTCAGGAAGCTGAGGCAGGAGAATCACTCGAACCCAGGAGGCAGAGGTTGCAGTGAGCCGAGATCACGCCATTGCACTGCAGCCTGGGTGATGAGAATGAGACTCCATCTCAAAAAAAAAAAAAAAAAAAAAAAAGAAAAAAGAAAAGATGAAACATTGTTAAATGTAGTTATATAATTATTTGTGTACGTTGCTTAAATTCTAACATATCTAGAATATAAACCCCTGGAAGCCAGGAATGTTTGTATCCCTTAGGGCTTCATTGCTGACACTAGGTGCAAAGTAAGCACACAACACATATTTGTTGAATGAATGAATGAATGAATGAATGTGTTAATGAGTGAGCAATTCTGACTCTTACAAAAGGCTTTTATATGATCAAGAGACTATTCAGTGAATTGCAACATTGGATTTTGGGGGAAGAGCCTCCTTTTGTCCAATTATTTATCTTCTCCTCCATCTTTTCCTCCTCTATTCCTTCCTCTCATCCAAATAATACATAACCATATCCAGCCAAACCCATTTAAAAAATATTGCTCCCTAATGTAAAGGTTGATTTTCAGCCAAAATGCCTGTAACTGATTTAATTGGAGAAATCTTAGAACAAATTAAAAATTTAATAATAAATCCTCCAAGTAGGAATCACCTTTCTAGCATAATCTTTTAATGGTGGATGGTCTTTTCACACATAATGCCAAAGTCAGCTCTTTTCCATGAATCCTGTACTATCAGGTTTAAGATACAGCTTTAGCTTGATTGACTCCACTTTCTTTTTTGCCCCAAGGAAACCTGTTGACTCTGTTGGCATATTTACTGCTGCCCTTGCAGATATATGAACTATCCCAAGCATAATGTGACCACAGATCGTATAAAGCTCACTTTAATCAATCTCTTGCTGTGTTTCTGGAATCGCCACTGGCAGCCCCGGCTTCAAGCCTGATTGTCAGTGCCCAACATGTGCACACTGGTTGTGTGGGGGCACTCATCTATTTAATTTTAATAGAACACAATGTAGCATCTTTGCCTTGCAGTTTTCAAGAGAGTAAATATTTATTGCTCACTACTCTTCAGCTATTTCATGGGTGACTATTCTGTCTGAGCGAAGGGATTTCAATGTGTTGGATCTTTCTGTATAAAAGAAGCAAGCAGATGATGTGAAATGTTTTAATCTTCCTCAAGTGACTATAACATTATTTCAAGCAGTCTTTTGCTTCCTTGGACCAACAGAAAAGGGGCATGGCTTGTTACACTAACCAAATGCATATCATCATTATCTGCTTCTGGGAAACCGACCTCCAGCTTTGTTGGACAATCTGGAGTAGAAAATGCTATTTGTTTACCTGGTTCAGATTTTAGTGGAGAATGCTGTCTTTCATCTTCACAGCTCTAATACCTGTCTGTGAAATTGAACTGCAGTTTTGGAAGAGGTTTTATCCTCTGGTAGCTGCAGGGTAAATGCAGATTTTCTAGCTACTCTTAACACCTTGGGGTGAATATCAGGAAAAGTAGAGTGGAAAGGAGTGATCTGACTGAATTGAATATGCTTTTTGTACCCATTAGTAAACGACAGAATCCAGGTTAAAAATTACCTTCGATTTTGTACAACTCTGAGACAATTAAAAGTATTATTAACTCTTTTTGCAGATAGGGAAAATTAAGCTTGATTCTATCCAAATAAAAAAGTATACACATTCTTCCTCTGTCAAATTACTACAAATACTCTAACATATGATATTCAAATATTACATTAACTGAAAACATTCTCTATTAGAGATTCTTCCTACTTATCAAGAATCTGTTCTTTTTATAAAAGTTCCAGAAATAAATTTAACAATTCCCAAATGCTACCTTAATTTAACCTTTTGTTCTAATTTAATTTCGACACTTTTATGAATTATACTGATGGATGGAATTCAAATAACATAGCAAAAAACTGAAACAAACTAAGAAACATAATATTTCTTTTATTTGGGTGTCTAGATATCATCCCGTATTATGAAAACCAATATGGAAAGTTGGGTAGCAATCCCAACAGATGAAAGTATCCTTTCTAATGTCATGTTAGACTTCATTACCCCATAGGAAAGTGGGGCTTCATCAGGTTTCAAAAGTGCAATCCAAAGAAGACCTGTAAGCACAGGAGTCATATTAATACCAAGAGATGATTATTAGAATTATTATGCATTTGTACTGTAACTAGATTTATGAAGACAGGATTATATTTCATATTCATTAATTAATTAATGTATCAATATTCCTCTCAAGAAATAATGGGAAAATTATTCAAGTAACTCCAAGAAACAATGTAAGATAATTTATATTTAGTTTACATATATATAATTTTTCATGCAATATAACGTTTTTGCTATGCATCTATTAATTCTTATTTTAGAGCACTTCACATGCCACTAAATTATTGCATGTTTTATGGAATTGTCAAATGTCACTGTCAATTTTTTTAATAATATAAAGCTATGTGCTAATTCAGAACTTGTGTGAAAAAAAATTAGCAAGTATCCTCCTGTTATTGACCTTAAGACAGGCATATATTCAAACAACTATATTTAAATTTTCATGATCCTGAGCCCTTAAATCCTTTTTGCCATGTTATCCATCACTAGGCTGATAAATAGCATAGCATTTCGATATAATTTTACGTAAGTAAAGAATTCATTCAAAAAATTAAGATTCTCTTTAATTACTTTGGAGAAAGAAAACGCTCACTATGAAAGGTGACATTATTTCTCACCTTACCGGTACCCATTCCTGTCTGCCTCCCTCTCCCAAATCACCTTCTTTTGGTTTCAGATTTCCATCACTGACTGACTTTTTGGTCTAAAGGTATCTCTCATTCCTCTTCCTACAATGATTGGCACAGCATTGTAGACTTGACCCAATCAGTACATGACATTTATCTTGTTACCAGGAATGATTCATAAATCAGCAGATTAGTTACTTAATTCAGGCAAAAAAGTTGCACGATAGGTTTACTGGGACTTCTAAAAAGAGACAAAACACATTCTTTCTTTCTCTGGACATTGTAGTGTGAAAATGTGAAGTGTGAATTACAACAGGTTTTTTTTTTTCTCCAATAATCCACCTCCTGATAAAGCCAAATAAGAGAGAAGGACACAGTTGGAAAATATCGCCTAGACATAGCACAGCATGAGAGGCATTAGAGTTAGTCCCATTGAAAACCCTCCTCTAGGTCCTCTGGTTATATCCGTTTCTAAGGAAATGTATTTCTTGGGAAATACATTTCCTTTGATCTTGGTCCAGTTTAGGTTTTATGTTATTTGTAGATGAAAGTTTTCTAACTGATACATATGACTATTATTACTATTGATTGGGCACAGTATTCTAAAGAGGATGCCAAATATGTTATATGTGATATTTCACCTGATACTCATCAATATGAAGTATGGTTATAAGTTCAATTTTAAAGATACAACCCAGAATCACATAGGTGATGAGTGGTAGAGCAAGGATTCAAGCCAAAATCTGACCCCAAATTCTGCAAAGCTATTTTGCCTCAACACTATTCAATAATCAGTATATTAGTATCTTTTCAGGAAATTTAAAGGGAATG
Organism: Pan paniscus; assembly: GCF_029289425.2. Classification (NCBI taxonomy): domain Eukaryota; kingdom Metazoa; phylum Chordata; class Mammalia; order Primates; family Hominidae; genus Pan; species Pan paniscus. The sequence continues at coordinate 105,790,996 of NC_073256.2, forward strand.
CCTATGTGAGTACTTTTGGACTGTGGATAATATGAAATATCATTTCAGGGGCATAGTCATTTCTGTCTGGAAGAGAAAAGAGCATTTCTCTAATTCTAATTGATATTAAAATAAAATTCTGTGCATTAGTACCACATAACACTTTTAATCACATGTTGCCAAGGTGGCACATTGATTCAGAGCCCTTTGAGTTGAAGTATTTATGTAAACTGTATCATTGAGACAGTTGGAGTGCCTTAGGCATAGGGAAATGCTCAGAGGAGAATCAAGACTGCTCTCTTATTGATAAATCTGGGCTCTTGGAATTGCCATAATGAAATAAGAATAGAAAGAAACACGTAATCTATGTAACTAATGTCATGCAGAAAGCATAAGGTGTTGTCTTTTTGTTAGCCACAAGAATGAATGAAATACCAATGAAATGAGACTCTTTTAGGTAACTGAGACTACATTCCTTCACATGGGAAGATGAAATATTCTCTCAGAAAGATAAGATATATTCTTTATATTTTATTCTTTATAATTTAATAACCTTTTGAATAATTTCTGGTAGAATTGGAATCATGACTTCTATCATCATTTCCTATGGAATGTGGATGGTACCTGGGATACAGAAACATCCCTCCTTCCACCAGAAATGGGAAAGATACAGTCAGAATAAAGCAGTAGCTAACATCCTCATTGCTACAGTCTTCTTTAGTGAGAGTTGTATAGGGAACAACAGTGACTGAAAATATCTCATTTTAACAGAAGAAAGAACAAGGAATATCTTTATTCATGAGTAGTAGTGGTGAGATCCAGTAGAGTATAGAGGTAGAGATTGTGCTTTGGAGCCAGACTTCCAGGGTTTGAATTCTGCATGTGTTCTGCCACTTACTAGCTGGGTGATCTTTAGGAAAACTTTGCTTCCTTCCTTCCTTCCTCCCTCCCTCCCTCTCTCTCCCTCTCTCTCCCTTCCTTCCTTCCTTCCATCCATCCATCCTTCCTTCCTTCTTTCCTTCCTTCCTTCCTCCCTCCCTCCCTCTTCCCTCCCTTCCTCCCTCTCCCTCCTCTCCCCTCCCCTCCCCTTCCCTTCTTTCCTTCCTTGTTAGGAACAAGCTGCCCCAGGAAGCTTCTCAGTGCATCTGACCCTTCCCTCAAATGCTCTACAGCTGACCCTTCCCCAGATGCTCTACAGCTGCATTCCTGAACCCTTATCTAGGCACCACAGCAAGGTCACCAGACTTGCTACGCTGAGCAAACCCTGATTACAGCATGGGGGAGGTCACGAGAAATGTGGATAAACCTAAGTTATACCCGCTTGTAAATTCCTCCGGTCACAAGATGATATGTAGTAAAGTTAACTGACAAACAACTCCAGAGTCTCTCTCCCCCATATAAACCCCTCATTTTTTAAGCTCATGGCTTCCTCCTCTGACTGGTGGAGCAGCCCGGCAGGTTAATAAACATACTTGCCTGACCTTGGGTCTATGTCATCCTTTCTCTCAGCTAACCCTACACTTGTTTCCTTCCTTCCTTCCTTCCTTCCTTCCTTCCTTCCTTCCTTCCTTCCTTCCTTCTTTCCTTTTCTTTTCTTTCTTTCTTTTTCAAAATCCTATCTATATGTGGTCATGAGATTTAATTAAACAATTAGGCCAGGCGCAGTGGCTCATGCCTGTAATCCCAGCACTTTGGGAGGCCGAGGCAGACGGATCACCTGAGGTCAGGAGTTAGAGACCAGCCTGGCCAACATGGTGAAACCCTGTCTCTACTAAAAATACAAAAATTAGCCAGGTAGCAGGCACCTGTAATACCAGCAACTCAGGAGGCTGAGACGGGAGAATAGCTTGAACCCAGGAGGCAGAGGTTGCAGTGAGCCAAGATCACACCATTGCACTCCAGCCTTGGTGACAAGAGTGAAACTTTGTCTCAAAAAAAAAATTAAACAATATAATAAGCAATAAGCCCTGATATTTTCTAGTAGCAGTAATGATTCTAATAATCACAGAAATAAAAACGAAATGGTTGCCATATAATATACCATGCACTGACCAAATTTGATGCTTTACAAATATTATTTAATCATCAAATACTGCCTTAATGAGAGAGGGAGATAGTATCCATATTTTCAGATGAGCAAGTAAAGAAACAGTGGTTAAGAAACTTTTCCAGGTTCAGCTGGCTTGGGAAAGCCAGGATATAAAGTCAGATCTGCCTATTGTCAAGACTATGCTATTCACCACAATCCAGGGTATTTTTTTACGTATGTTTTTATTTGAGTTAAAATAGAGTACTGAGTGTCATATAAGGAGACACAACTCTCATTTATTCATACACAAATATTCCATATCTTTTGAACACAATATATTCTCTAGAATAAAACTTGCTCACTGAGAAAGTGAATTAATGATAGCATCACTTTAAGGAAACTATTAAACCATTGCTATGATTTAAATGGTGTCAGAAAAAATGACAGGCAGTATCAGTCTATTCCAACAGCTTGCAAACTACAAGAATGGGTGAGTGCAACGAGGCAAACTTACATCTATGCCTCTGCACCATAAAAGTGCAGAGACCAAAAAATAACATCTCACTACATAATGAAAGTAGGTACCATTGTCAAAATTTGTACTTAAAAGAACATTGACAAGGATAGTGTACAATAAAAAATATAAAGAATGATGATGTATATTTGCTTGATTGTAAGCTCTAAGCCAGGGATGATTTCTTGTCTGTGTTCCCTCACACTACATGTGCTAATGTATCTTTACAGTGAACATCTGGATAAAACCTGCACCAGTTCCACCAACCTACCTGCTTCTATCCCATATAATTCTTGTTCTGGTAGGAGACAAGTCTGTGGTCTCAATTAGTCAGTCCTTCCATCTGTGCACTGGATTCCATTTCCATTCATTTTTTCAGGGAAATTGGTTCTGCAATATAGTTTTCTCTCTGTTGCATCAGCAATTTCTCTTTCTCTTTCTACTGGATCATTCCAGTTGGCACACAACATGCCTTAATAAGATCTTTTTTTTTAAAAAAAAAACATCACATAACTCCATATTAAGCTCCATAATCTATTACGGGGCATAATCACTGCCTTGTTTTTCTATTCCTCAATCAAGCAAAACTCCAATAGAAGAGTTGTCTATTTTTATTGCTCTGTCTTCCCATCCTCTCTTCAGCCTATTCCAAGGGGGCTTTTCTCCATGCAACTCCAATGAAAAAGCTATTTGCAGGGTTACAAATGATCAAAGCAAGTGGTCAATTCACTGCCCTATTTTACTTCACTTTTTAGCAGCATTTAATAGAAGTGAACACTGTTTTTTTTCTTGAAACAGACTTTTTTTTCTTACCTTCAAGTATACCCAAGATGCCTGATTTTCTTCTTCCTTCATTATCTTCCTTTCAAAGTCTCCTTTGGTGGCTCCTCCTCTACCAGACATGTAAACATCCTAGTGCTCCAGATGTTTTCCTCCTCTAGTATACTCTTCAGCTAGAGAATCTCATCAACTCTCAGAACTTTAATTACAACCTATGCATGGATGACATTCAAATTTTATCTTTTCCCTCATTACTGAGTTTTAGACTTTTTTGGTTTAAATTGTCAAAGCTACTCTCCCAAATATTCGTCATATCAACAAATGCACCATTCTATTGAATTGTTTGTTTATTCTCCACACCAAACATTGTCTTTGCTTCCTCACATCCCCTCACATGACACACTCAATTCATTAGTTAATCTCCTTGGATTCACCTCAAAAATATTTTTGCAATTCAGCCATCACTGGTAAACTCCTAACACCTAACATCTTTCACCTAGTCTGTTGAAATAGTATCTTAAGGGTACATTCACCTCCATTCTCATTTCACTATGTTCTACCATTTACATAGCAGCCAGACTCTACTTTAAAAAGCAAAAATCAGATTATGTCACTTCACTGTGGAAATCCCCTTATCCTTAGAATAATAGAAAACTTCTCATCATAACCTTCAAGACCACACATAACATGGTACTGAGTTACCCCTTAGACCAGTTTTGGAACCACTTGTTCGTTCTGCTGTTGTTACCCTTGCTTTTTTCCACACAAGACAAATTTGTTTCTGCAGAAATGTTTTATTTCATCCCTGAAATATACTTTCCCATTTCTTTGAATGACTAATAACACTGTCAAGGAATTTATTCCTTTGAGCATGTCACCTACTCAGAGTCTTTTCCTGATGGTCTATTCTAATGTTGACCATGCCATCACTTTCAATGGCCTCACCTTGTTTCATTTTGTTCTTGTATTTATCACTATCTGAAATTGTTCTCTTTGCTTACATATTCCTTTATTTGTGTGTGTATTTACTTACCATCTGTGTCATCTGATTCTCTGACACTGGAATATAAATCTCAAGATATTGTGATTTTGTTTCCATTACTTGTGACTGTATTCAGTGGACAGCTCCTGGTTCTTCACAAACATTGGAGTAGAAAGGTAATAAAGAGGAAATGATGAAAACTAAAAAAAGATAAAGCATCATTTCTTTTGAGAAAAATAACAGCCATGTAATTATTAGACTTAAAACTCTTTGGATGTATACATACTTTTTTCCTAAAGGTTGAATACGTGCTTAAAGTATATCATTTCTAGACCACTATAATGAGATGCAGCAGCCTTTTAACAAAAACAACAAGTTACAGGGAAAAGGGGATTGCCAGAAGCCCACAAAGTATAAAGCACAGAGGAAACGGAGCATAGACATTTTCTTCTGTCTGCCTATGTCATTCTTCTCCTTTAGAAAGTAGTTTTCTGACAGCACTTTGTCCTACTTTTGTTTTTATATTTTTTTCTAGCCTTTTAGGTCTCAGTTTTCATCATCACCATCAAAAACAGAACAGGTAATATTTGTTTAATTACTTCTAGATTTTAAAATTCCACTAGATTTTAAAATCCAGATAAAAAGATATTAGTATATTTAATTGATCATTATATTCTTGCTATTTAGTATGGATCTTAAGACCTAATAAGTATCAAAGTATTCGAGAAACTATATTTAGCACTACATTGTGCTGCCTCCTTAATCCTCATAAAAACAGCGTAACCTGGATTATATTGTTTTCTTTTTCACTGAGGTTATGGGTACCAAGGAAACTGAAGCATAGAGACACTAATTGTTTTTTCAAAAGAAAAAAAAATGACCAGTTTATAAGTAAAATGGCTGGGAGTCCCATCAAGTTGGTGTGATTCAAATGACCCAGTGTTTTAATCACTAACCGAATAACTCTCAAACTGCAGTGTGCAAAGGAATCATCTGGATTATTTCTTTTTTTCTTTTTCTTTTTTTTTTTTTTTTTTTTTTTTTTTGAGACAGAGTCTCCCTCTGTCCTCTAGGCTGGAGTGCAGTGGCACAATCTCAGCTCACTGCAAGCTCCGCCTCCCGGGTTCACGCCATTCTCCTGCCTCAGCCTCCTGAGTAGCTGGGACTATAGGGGAGCCCACCACCACGCACAGCTAATTTTTTGTATTTTTAGTAGAGACGGGGTTTCACTGTGTTAGCCAGGATGGTCTTGATCTCCTGATTTTGTGATCCGCCCGCCTGGGCATCCCAAAGTGCTGGGATTACAGGAGTGAGCCACCACGCCCGGCCTAGATTATTTCTTAAAAAGCCAGATGCCATATTGCCAATTTTCATCTCAAGATATTATGTTCAAAAGTTCTTGGATGAGGTTCATGAATCTTTTTCCTTTCTTTCTTTTCTTTTTTTTTGACAAGGTCTCACTCTGTCACCTAGGCTGGAGTGTAGTGGTGCAATCTCAGCTCACTTTCACCTCCACCTCCTGGGTTCAAGCGATTCTCCTGCCTCAGTGTCCCGAGTAGCTGGGATTACAGGCGTGCGCCATCATGCCTAGCTAATTTTTGTGTTTTTAATAAAGACGGGGTTTAACCATGTTGGTCAGGCTGGTCTCAAACTCCTGACCTCAAGTGATCTGCCCACCTTGGCCTCCCAAAGTGCTGGGATTTACAGGCATAAGCCACTGCGCCAGGCCTTTTTTGTTTTTTTGTTTTTTGTTTTTTGTTTTTTTTTTGAGACGGAGTCTTGCTCTGTTGCCAGGCTGGAGTGCAGTGACCCCATCTCAGCTCATTGCAACCTCCACCTCCTGGGTTCAAGTGATTCCCCTGCCTCAGCCTCCCGAGTAGCTGGGTCTACAGGTGCGCGCCACCATGCCCAGCTAATTTTTTGTGTTTTAGTAGAGACGCGGTTTCACCAGCTTGACCAGGATGGTCTTGATCTCCTGACCCTGTGATCTGCCCACCTCGGCCTCCCAAAGTGCTGGGATTACACGTGTGAGCCACCGTGCCCAGCCCACATACTTCTTTTTTAAACAATTAAAATAAAATCTTATAGACAACATAACCTTAGAAATTTGTTAGTTTCAATAATGGCATATTGCTGGGGTCTTCCCACATAATCTTAAAAGTGAGCTCACATTACTGTTTTGGTGCCCTTTAAATTAAATAATGAAGCTGATCCTAATCTTCTAAACAGCCAAACCTAAGTCTTTGCATTTGCTTGAATTATCCAAAATATTTCCTGTGATTACCTTTATTTAACCTAGTAAAAGACCTCTTTGTTCACAGGTAAAATGTTTTCAGCCTTGGACATACATACTCTAACAAATGAGAATATAGCACATATGAATATGGTTTAGATTGAGATTTTTATTTTATTTTAGGTATTTATCTATAAAGGACAAAAAAAGCTAGTATCACTTTTAAATTTATATCACATAAACCAGAAAGAGAGTATGATCAAAGTTTAAAATCTTTCATGTTTATTTTGGTAGGTAAGAAAAAATAATTGCAATATTTTGTTTTTAGGGTCTATGTAAGGTAGAGGCCAACTCACTCACTCAATTGATAGCTGAAACAGGAAGAAAAAACTCACATGCTTGCTAACTGGGAGAGCAAAGTTATGAAACACATTTCCAAAAATAAAGAGACAAACATGATATGTATAAGAAGACAAGGATGCAATCATACTGTTTATAAATACCTTTAAATTATCAAGCATATAGAGATAAAATTTAAGCAAATGTCTTTGCATTGTCACAAGGAGAGAATGCAAATTTACTCATAAATTGTTAATTGAAAAGATACCTAATTACGGAATATTTAAAAATGTACTTTTTCCTCGTTCTTTTTGTGTTTATTATAAAGATAAACATACAATAAACACAGCAGGAATAAAATGTCCTCTAATTTTCTATTCCTGAGGAGAAACCATCTGTAATTTTTCAAAATACTGATCAACTAATAAACAAATATTAGCCAAGAATCAAGCATGCTGTGTTTGTCATTTTTGAAAACACCAGAATGTATAAAACATATTTCCTATTGTCCAGTAGCTTAAAGATTAGTTGAAGCACTTAACTTTCATACATTTTGCATCCTAATAAATTAATAGTCAAATGAATAAAGACAACAACATGATAGGAAGAAGGGATAGATATATATCAACTAGATTAGAAATGTCCTCATAGAGAAGGTGACATTTCAGATGAACCTTGAAGTATAGGCTTTGATAATTTGAAAGATAGGGGCAGAAAATTCTAAGTGAAGCAAAAACATTGATAAAATTATAGAAGAATATGCAATGAATATGCCAGGAAGGAAAATTGGCTGCATTGGTGAAAGTTGAGAGCATAGGAAAAAAGAGATAAAATCTCAAAAAAGGCTCACAGCCTAGAGAGTTCTGATTGCTGATCTAAGAATATAGGAAGATCAGAGGTACTGAACGATTTCAAGGCTAGAAGTACCTTATAAAAGTACAATTTGAAAACATTCGTGTAGTAAAACTGTGGAAGTGGGGAGCTGCAAGTAAATTCAGAGACAGTAAGATTATAGATTACAATAGAAGAGTGGAAAGAAAAGACAAACATGATTATGTTATTGAAGATATCTGGAAAAGTACCCTAAGGTGGCCCAGAACTCCAGACACTGGCCATTTAAATTGTATTATAAAAATTTCATAGAAATAGAGAATACTCATAAATGATAATTGTTGCCCTTAAGAAAGTAACCAAACATCTCTGAGGCCTTTCTCTGACAGACATGCTGCAGGTCTTTACTAAGATTAAATTAGAAAAAGCCACTAATCCCTTGTTTAGTTATCTTACTTTGTTTTCTTTGGACATTTAAATCTGGAAAAATAGAGTAGATAGAAAACTTTTCTTTTGTATCCCTATAACATGAAAAAGTTAAAATAAATTTCACTATAATTCTAAATTTTCTACTCCAGGAAGAATAATCAAAGAGACAGAACATCCTTTTCTTTGCTGAAGATCATGTGTAAATTTTGGCCACCTCTCTTTGGTCTATTCCAGTTTCTCTGGATGTATGATTCTGGTTATTACTGAAACCTTCCAACAGCCAATGAAGTGAGTTTGGAAATAAATATCCCCCCTCAGGTGATTCCAGATGATTGCAGTTACAGCTGATGATTTGACTGCAGACCAGTTATCTCTTTGACATACTGATTTTATTTCCTTTACATGCACACTCAGAAGGAGGATTGCTAGATCATTTGGTAATCCTGCTTTCAGTTGAGGACACTCCGTACTGTTTTCCATAATGGCTGCACTAATTTATATTTCCACCAACAGTATACTAGGGTTCCCTTTCTCCACATCTTCATCAACTCTTGTTATCTTTTGTCTTTTTGATAATAGCCTTTCTAACAGGTATGAGGTAACATCTCCTTGTGGTTTTAATTTTCACTTACCCGATTATTACATGTCTTGAACATTTTTTCAAACACTTGTTCATTTGTATGTATCCTTTGAAAAACATCTATTTTTGTTATTTTGCCTATGTTTTAACTGTATTATTTGTTTTCTTGCTATCAAGTTGCTTGAGTTCCTGATATGGAATTAACCTAAGTGTCCATCAAAGGATGAATGGATAAAGAAAATGGGGTAAATATATACAATGGAGTACTATCCAACCTATAAAAAGAAGGAAATATTTGGGAGGCCGAGGCAGGTGGATCACAAGGTCAAGAGATCGAGACCATCCTGGCCAACATGGTGAAACCCTGTCTCTACTAAAAATACAAAAATTAGCCGGGTGTGGTGGTGTGTGCCTGTATTCACAGCTACTCAGGAGGATGAGGCAGGAGAATCGCTTGAACCTGGGAGGTGGGGGTTGCAGTGAGCCGAGATCGCACCACTGCACTCCAGTCTGGGTGACAAAGTGAGACTGCTTCTCAAAAAAAAGGAAATCCTATTGTTTGTGACAACATGGATGAACCTGGAGGACATTACCCATGTGAAATAAGTTGGGCACAGAATCACAACACTACATGATTTCACTTGTTTGTGGTATCTCAACAAGTTGAACTTAGAGTACAATGGTGGTTACCAGGCGCTGGGGGTAGGATAAATGTGTTGGTCAAAGAATACAATATTTCAGTTAGATAGAAGGAATAAGTTGAAGAGTTCTATTGTACAACATATTGACTATAGTTAATAATTATATATTGTATTCTTGAAAATCACTAAGAGAATAGATTTTAAGTGTTCTCACCACACAAAAAATGTAAGTATATGAGGTAATGCATAAGTTAATTAGCTTGATTCGGCTGTTCCATAATATATACATATTTTAAAACATTACACTGTACCCAATAAACAAATACAATTTTTATTTATTAAAGCATTGCTTAAAGTTTGTTATTTTAAGAGGAAAAACATGTTAAATAGGCACATTGTACAACAATGTGTTTCTGCATAGCTTGTATTAGTGTGCATTGCATTCAAGCGTTGCTATTTGATGAACAAATTACTAGATGTAGGGTGGGAAAGTCACAAATGCTCCTGTGCATCTTTGCATTGTATTGACATCATCCCTCATATACTGATTGTGTGAAAGCTTATTAACTTCACGAAATTGTGCATTTAGGTTGAGCCTGCTTTTCCAGAAGCAACAATGTTCTGAAGAACAACCATGGAGCTCACTAAAGTATTTTTTAAATCTCAAGTTTATTCTACTTCTTTTTTAAAATTTTACTTTAAGTTCTGGGATACATGTGCAGAACGTGCAGGTTTTTACATAGACATACATGTGCCATGGTGGTTTGCTGCACCTATCAACCTGTCATCTAGGTTTTAAACTCTGCATGCTTTAGGTATTTGTCCTAATGCTCTCCCTCCCCTAGGAGTCCATTTGTTCTCATTGTTCAGCTCCCACTTATGAGTGAGAACATGCAGTGTTTGGTTTTCTCTTCCTGTGTTAGTTTGCTGAGGATGATAGTTTCCAGCTTCATTCATGTTCCTGAAAAGGACATGAACTCATTCTTTTTTATGGTTGCATAGTATTCCATGGTGTATATGTGCCACATTTTCTTTATCTAGTCTATCATTGATGGCCATTTGGGTTGGTTCCAAGTCTTTGCTATTGTGAACAGTGCTGCAATAAACATACATGTGCATGTGTCTTTACAGTAGAATGATGTATAATCCTTTGGGTACATACCCATAATCGGATCGCTGGGTCAAATGGTATTTCTGGTTCTATATCCTTGAGGAATTGCCACACTGTCTTCCAAATGGTTGAACTAATTTACACTCCCACCAACAGTGTAAAAGCGTTTCTATTGCTTCGCATCCTTGCCAGCATCTGTTTTTTTCCCAGACTTTTTAATGATTGCCATTCTATTCTACTTCTTATGATTCTTTTAAGAATTACATAATGGGTGTATAGGATGAGAAATTTCTTTCATTTCCTGTCATTCTTTTCTCTCTTTTTTCACCCTCATGGAAAAGGGGTTTTTGGTAGGACATTAGGGAGAAGCTTTCAGCATAGTAATGCATCAAAAAATAGTTACTATTAACTACATAAACATGAGGAACTTGTCTTGCTCTAGGGAGAGGACTTTGGCATTCCAAGCTTCTTTCCCCTTTGCTTATCCAACTCTATTTGTTTCCTTCCAGAAAGGATGCAGGAATATATCTAGGGTTGAGCGAGGGTGAAAAAAATACAGAGAGCAGGAAAAGATTTAGGTGAACCTGCAGTAATGAATAGAGATTGAGACAATAAAACAGATTCTTGGGTACCCTTTCAAACAGGATTCTATGGACAGAAAAGTGATTTGATAACAACAGCAAGGAAATATTTTACACCACATTTTGGATGCAGTATGTGCTCATAATCAGTGGTTAAATAATATCCATTTTATTTTTAACAATGACCAGCATATTTGCACAGTTTTCCAGGCATTGTGAACCCACTGAAGAGTGACATATACATAATATATTGCCATTATTTCCCATTCACTTCTTTCATATGTCAAGTTTTAAATGCATTTATGTGGTCCTCTTAAAGGAGATAATGCTTGAAAAGTTTTCTGAGAGTACCCAAACATTGATATTGCTTAATAAACGTGAATGATTATCACTGTCATTAAATTTTAGGATAATACCCTCACTTTTAAAGATATGACTGTAGCAGTTAGAGAAAACTTCAATTAATCAGCCTCCAACTGAGTAGAATTTTGTTTTTAACCTACAATTCACACTTGCTGAAATAACATAATAATAGAAAAATATTTTACATTTTCTATTAGCAGAACCTGAAATTAAGGGAATCCCTGCTCTGGACATGATTCCATAGGAATTTAGTAATATATTCTATTATGTCCAACACCAAATCTAACACAAGGAAGCCTTCGGGTCAATCAGTCTTTCTTTCATGCAGTCAATAGCCTTTGTTAAACAGCTTCTAAAGGCTGGGCATTATTCTAGAAACAGAGAAAGAGGGAAAGACAAAATGAACAAAAGCACTTGACACCATGAAGCTAAGTATGGAGACGACAGATCTTAACAAATGAGTACAGATCATTAATGAAGTACCTGCAAATAGGAAAATGCCTCAAAAGTAAAAGAGGCTTGGAAACCACAAGCCATCAATAAGTTACTCAGCAGATTACTACAAGCCACTGTATCTCAAAAAATGTGTGTGCTGATTCTTTGCCAAAATCAGCAGTTTTCTCTCCAAATCATTGAATAAGCATCTTCTTCCCCAACTGTGACAGAATCTCCACTGATGAGGAAGCATTCTGATCCCTTTAGAATTGTAAAGCTCCTCAAGAGCAAATGGAACAGAGCTTAACCATCTTATCTACTACTCTCGCAAGCCTCAGTTTAGTTCCAGGCCTTTGCTTAACAGCTTCAAGTTTCCTTTGGCCTCCTTATTACCTGTTGTATCACCTTTGGATGACCAAATGACTCATGTTCTATTACTTTTCTGAATATGTAAGTCTAAATTTTACCATGATAATTCCCAGATTCCAACCTACCACTCAACCACCTCAAGGACTCAGCTTCATATAGGACAATTTGTTCCTATCAGTAATAAAATAGTTTTTAAAAAGATTCTTAGTGTCAATACTCATTTAATTATTTAAATTCTACAATTATGGTATTATTCCATAACAAAATCAATAGTATCTGGGGGAAAAACACCCAAGGCTCTAAAAAAACTAAGAAAGAGATGATTTTTAGTACAAGTATTGCCTGAAGCTGTAACTAGACTATATTTAAGAATACTTTTCAATATTAAATACTAAGATCAAAGTGTTTTTCTGGTTTATCTACTATTCTCTCTGTCCCCTCAGATATTCAGCTAATCAAAGTTTTAATGTAGTAATGTGAAATTAATGTAGAGACTATGTTTCAAGTCATGAATTGGTTCCAGTAGATTTCAATGTAATAACTTAATCAGTTTTATTAAACTAATTTTAAAAAGAAGTTGGAAAATGTATGTGGTATAAGTAGAATCAGCATTAATTTACATGTGAACTAGGAAAGCTTATATTGAGGATAGATAACAGATATTTATTAATAAATTTTAAAAACCTAATAGCTAAAAGTCATGTATTCTAAAGAGGGACTTTTTATCTTAGTGACTACAATCAATATTCAAAGTATGATGTTTTGGGAATCTAGATTTTAAAGAAATAAAAAGGAAAAATAAACCACATAGCACTTATTGTGTTTTATATAAGGCTTAAATAAAAATTAGAAAATTTAATTTAAAAATAAAGCATTCATTTTTTCTGAACATTAAACATAATTAACACATAAAATATTTAAAAGAAAAAAATGTATATCTGCTAAATTAAAGGCAAAAGATTTTCCAACTTTTTCAACAGAAATATAAAATCACTAATGCATTCCACAAGCACATCAAAACAACATCACTGTCTGTTACAGACATTGGGATAGATGTATTATGTGTAGAGGGTTAATGAAACCAATTCCCTGGTTTAGAATGTAAATACTGGATGCAAAGAAGCAATATAAAATCTTGGATGTTAGAAAATGACTTGGGAAATTAATTAAAATTCTATATTTTATTTCACGTCAGTCTGCCTGATCGGAATTTTAATGCTTGACTTATAAACAGAGATCTCTGTTTGCTTTGAAGGGTTATGAAAATAATGAAGGAAATATTATCGTAATAAAATAAAGATGTTATTTGTAGCCCTTTAAAATTCAGGTTAAATTCTCAAGTAGCAAAATGAACTTTTCAAAGAATACATTTGGTCAAACTTGAAATTTGGTCAAACAAAAGCCAACGTGGTGCTTGCGAACCACACTTTTAAAAGCCATGGCTAAGATCACAAAATAGACACTTTTATTGACTGCCTCTCTTTCAATAACTTGTTCATTTTTCAATCAATTCTTCCTCCTTTATCCTTTTCAATGCTCCAAAGTTGTCCCCCCACTAATTCTATACTGCTCAATTACATCTTTTAAAGCTCTGAGTAAATAGTATATGCCATTCCTTGTGAAGATTACCCAGTCTTCTGATTTATAGACTGAATCATTGAATTAGTCGCTAAACTCGGCTGTGTTTGTTCTGTTTCCTTATGCTTTCAGCATCAGAGAGTATTTCTTGTCAACTTTAAGGAAGGGTGTAGTTTTTAAGGTAAAAGATAAAGAAAAAAGAACCTATGACATATTCACTGCCATAGTCAATCTTGTACGTGGGCTGCCTCAAACAGTCACAGAAGTTAAATAAGGAATTGGCTTTTCACATCCAAACTGTTTCCTATTAAGTTTCTGCCCCTTCATTTCCTTTTTGTTTATTCCTCTGAAGTTTCTTCTTGGAAGCTACTGATGTGGTGGTAAGAGAAAAAAACTTGCTTTATCATACAAATTAAATTTTACGTAAAAGCAATTGGTATTGCTGCTGAGTAAGTTCTTCCTGTAGATCTCTCAGACACTCTGCAAAATTGCCTGCTGACCTACTCCATGGGCCAGAGATGCCAGTGGCCTGATAGCCAATAGTATCTATCATAGGTGACATTTATAGTGGAGAGCTCCTTTCAGTTGTGCCAAAAGTACACAGCAACTGCAAACAGGCTATTTGAGATGAAATGATATATTATATTAAATTATATGCTGCACTTTCAACTGAAAAATGAGCATCCTAAAGCACTAAAATACTCTTGAAAACCAACCTGAAAAAACTGAAAATTAGAAAATTTTATTTCGATGAACTGAGTAGGTAAAAATGCATAAAGATGGCATCTGCACATTTACGAAACGTAAAGTGTATTCATCCTTTTAATTCTCAGTTTAATGTCAAGATATATGTGGTGTAATCTCCACTTTACAGATGAGAAAATTGAGGCTTAGATAGATTAAGTGATTTGTCAGAGTTGAAACAGCTATTTAAAAAGATTCACATGCACATAATTTGCACATATTTAGAGCCCATAGCATATTTATTTCCTTTTTATAATGTTTTACATCATTAAGAATACTGTTTAGTTCCAAAGAATCTTGTTTATGAATTACCTTTTAGAGGACTGGGAGACTAAATATATGGTGTGATTTCAAGAGTGGCAGGAAAGTTTCTTATCCCGCAAAGCACCTATTACCTGGGATTATATACCTAGAGATTTGATATAAAGTACCTGCAATAGTCATAGAATATCATATATCTTGGACTAGATAGTGAAATATTAAAACTGAAACTGATGTGATGATTAATCTCCCATCCAATTACTAACCAAGCCTGACCCTGCTTAGCTTGGGAGATCAGATGAGATCAGGAACATTCAGGTATGACCATAGGCCTGATGATTAATCTAATTCTACACCATCCTTTTACCCATGGTGGATCTAGGGCCAAGAGAGATGGTATTTTGGAAAAATGCACTGATAATTTTAATTATAGACTTAAGGATAGAAATCTAGTCTTAAATGTCAAGTTCTTCTCTTTGTTCTGTACCATTTTTGCCTTGCTTGTCAAGAATTCATAATTTGATATCAGGTCCAACTATGTTGAGACTTTGGTGAATTCATTAATGCTGTCCAAGAACATTTCAGTCCTGTCCTATAAGCCCAGTAATAGTTATTGTAAGAGACATAATGAGGTAAAGTTTATTGACATATGAATGTGTAAAAAGCTTCACTGGAGTAATTCTTTAATCAAAACTTTACTCAGTCTGAGAAGTATACTGCAGGGAAAAGATAACACCTCTATTTTAGCACTGCAGTTATGCCTATCCTTAAGCTTTCAGTAATAAAAGCATGAGTATAATCAGAAATAGGGACATCATTACATACAATCCATTTCTTATGGATCTTTACCCAAAATATTTTCAGTTTGATTTTTTGTTTATTCTGATTTTACAAGGAAGGTTAAGTTAACCTTTTATTTTCCTGCTGTCAGCTAGATTTCTGATGTTTGAAGGTAGCTCTTATATTAAATAGATGTGACAGTAGAAAATATAATTATTCAGAATTAGCTCTTTGGAAAGGAAATTTATGGCTTAGGAGAGGTATTTTGTGTGGGTAATAATGTAATTGTAAATTACTGAACCTCTCTTCCAACTTTCCCTCCACCAAAGAGTGCCTGCTGAAGTTTGCATTTGAAACCCATATTCATCTGAGAGCTTCAGAATTTCTGGGGAAAAATACTGCTCCCTGTGTTTCTAGGCATGAGCAAGGAATGTGTTGAGGAAAACAATGCACATGTCTACTTGTGTTGCCACCATAGGTCTAACGTAAGTGTCTGGTCCAGACATGTAGGTACTGCTCTTGAAGGGAACTTCTTCTAATCCATGTAACTGGAAAGAGCTACTTAACAGTATCAATAATTATGGAGCACATCCTTCCACCTCACACATCAACAGCAGGTTACTAGTTCATTTGCTGGAGACCAAAATGATTAAAATCTGTTATGTCATTCACAGTGTTATGATTTGGCTCTGTCAAGAAGATTTGACTTGAAGATGCAATAGAAATACCAAATTATGGATGGCTAAAGATGAATTATAACATACTTCAAGGGCAATCAGTAAATTGAGAGAACACCAAGATGAGTAATGGTTAAATGCATAGCTAAAGTTACCAAACCAAACAAAGCAAACAAAAAACAAGGTATTAAATCTATGGATTCTCCTACTCTATGATTCAGTAAGTCCCACTTTAGGTACTCATGAACTCAGGCAAGGATTGTCAATTGGTGTGAGAGTCTTCATAATTATTATCTATCGTAATGTAGCAGTGTAGCTGCTAAAGTTCTTCATTCTCTGTCTTATATAGTGGTTGGCTAACTAACATGGCCTCTGAACTTTCTCTTTCTGTGTTGCCTTATTAAATACCATAAAACATGTTCATGCAAAATGCTTTTGAAACGTAGCTCACTTATTTATAATTTGAACAACAAACCTCTGAAAATGTTTTCATTAAAAAAATGAATTTAAAGCCAATATATTATAAAAGTGCACAGAGTAATTTAAAATTTTTATAACATGCATTTAATGTTAGCTGAAAAATTTAATCTTTTTGGCCATTTATTTGTGTTGTTCAGATATCAGTGATGTTTGAATGTTTTCAGTATGTAAAATAAATATATATGAACCCAAGATAAGAATTTCCTTAATATTTTTAATATCTAAATTCAAATTAAAAGCTTCAAACTTAAAAAATTTGTATCTTAGCTGGGTCCCTGGCCAAAGTTACATCTTACTATGGTTAAAAAACAGATAGAAAATTTACAACTCTTCAATGGCAGAGCTTTTGAACTTGTGGCCTTGGCCTTAGGAGAAAATCCAGCATGGTTCTATTATAGTAGGGGAGAGAGACCAGGTGCGGTGGCTCACACCTGTAATCCCAGCACTTCGGGAGGCCAAGGCAGGCGGATCACAAGGTCAGGAGATCGAGACCATCCTGGCTAACATGGTGAAACCCCGTCTCAACTAAAAATACAAAAAATTAGCCAGGTGTGGTGGCAGGCACCTGTAGTCCCAGCTACTCAGGAGGCTGAGGCAGGAGAATGGTGTGAACCCGGGAGGCAGAGCTTGCAGTGAGCAGAGATGGCGCCACTGTACTCCAGCCTAGGCGACAGAGAGAAATTCCGTCTCAGAAAAAAAAAAAAAAAAGGATAAAGTAGGGGAAAAAATGTCAAGCTCTATTCATGCTTTTCCACACCCATTGTCCTGAGACAATAACAGATACTCAAAGCTCTCAATCAGATGTCCTCACTATAGAAACCCTGTGCTTGAGAAGAACTGAGGAAAACGGATAATGACTACTTAAACTTGGACAGTTGTTTTTAACCCCTTCTAGCCCTCCAAACCCTCAAGGCTGGCAAATTAACATCTAGTAGTGTTTTTTTGTTTTTTCCTAATGCCAGGACAAGGGAGAGTTACAAGGCATGAAGCTTTGGCTGGCAGACTTGTTTGTTAGGTTAAAAACTATCTTGACTGTGGTTGTCTAGAGCCAGGGACCCTTAAACAAAGGACTCATCCGTTGCCCATCCCCTAAGCTCTCTGGGGCTAACTTGGACCAACCTGACAGTGCCTGTCAGAGTAGCTGGTACTTCTGGGGAAAAAAAATGACCTTGTAGGCCAATAAAACAAGTTATTTGAAAAGCACAATTTTTATCAAGACAACACAACAAAGATTTATACAGTCTATTACAAAGCATAAATATTAAAGCAGAACAACTTAAACATTTAAAATTACAATTTAAAACATACTTCAAAGAGATAAAGGAAGATATTACCAATATAAAACGTGACTGAGAAACCATTAATAAAACAGTATTATTAGAAATTAAAAGGATAGTTATTGGGCCAGGCTCAGTGCCCCACGCCTGTAATCTCAGCACTTTGGGAGGCTGAGGCAGGACAATTGGCTTCGGAGTTTGAGATCAGCCTTAGCAACATAATGAAACCTAGTATCTACAAAAACTAAAACAAAAAGACAAAAACTATCTGGGTATAATGGCACATATCTCTAGTCCTAGCCACTTGGGAGGTTGAGATGGGAGGATTGCTTGAGCCCAGGAGGTCAACACTGCAACACTGCAGTGAGCTGTGACTGTGCCACTGTACTGTAGCCTGGGTGACAGAATAAGACCTTGTCTCAAAAAAAAAAACAAAAAACCCACAAAGCCAGGATGGTCACTGAATAGTCATTGACATGAAGTACATAATTTATAACAAGAAGAAATAGAATATATGAGTATATGAGGAGACATATCTATTTAAAATTTAATTTATAATTAAAATTTTTCTACAAAGGAACGTCCAGGCCCTGATGACTTTAATGTTAACTGCATCCAAACATTTATGAATTTATACTAATCTTAAACTTTCAGAAACAAGGAAGACTTTCCAATTTATTTTATGAGGCCAGTATAGTTTTGGTAGCAAGATCTGACTTTGATATTATGCTTAATAATGAAATATTGAATATTTTCCTGTAAGATTGGAAAGAAGGCAAAAAAAAATGTTTGCATACACTACACTACTTCTCTATTGTACTAGTCCTTGGTAGAGGAAAAAGACAAGAGGGACATAATAGACAAAGTTTGGAAAGGAAAAGTAAAGCTGTTTATTTACAAATTTGATGATTGTGTAAGCAGAAAATCCCATGTTATCTACCAAAAACATTACTAGAACTAATAAAAGAATGTATCATTGTTTTAAGATACAAGATCAATATAAAAACTGAATATATTTCTTTATATTAGTAACAAGCAATTAGAAAATAAATTTTTTAAAATACTATTTAAAATAACATTTACAAAATATTTGGGAATAAATTAGCAAAAGCTATGTAAGACCTTACCCTGAGATTGGAGGGTAAGGTAAAACAGTATTGGAGATACTAAAGAAAACTTTAATAAAATATATATATCATATTTATAAATTAGATGACTCAATATTATTTTGATATTAATTCTCTTGAAATTGATAGTTTTAATATAATCCCAATCAAAATCTTCGTTGGCTTATTTGTAGATATTGACAAGCTGATCTCAGAATGCTGCCACTCTTTGATAGTTTCTTATACGGTTAATAAGGGTCTACTCTATGATCCAGTCTACTCTATGAATCCTAGGCATTTACCAGAGAGAGAGAGAGAGAAAAAAAAACTCCACAAATAATTTTAAAATATATTCATTACAGCTTTATCCAAAACTATCCAAAGGTCTAAATGTTGGTTATAGCTTTATTGCCTCTTGGCTCACCCTTTTAGACTAATTTGTGAAGTTGAATCTGGGCCCTTTAAACATTTTTGCCAGCCCTTATTCCAGCTGGCACAGAATTAGAGTGCAGGGAGACATTACAGGAGAAAAAAGAAAGTTTTGCTTATTGGTTCCTGTCAGCTTGCTCAGCTGGGTCCTGCAAGGACCCAGGCTTCTTCAGTGCAGTTTCTGTAGACCTCAGTGGCCAGTAGCACTCAGCTTCTCCCAGTATCCATGTTGGATGGTTTTGTAACAGGGTGCTTCTGCTATATATAGTACCTCCTTGTGAATAGTGCTCCCTAGCATCTTACAGGTCAGATTACCAACAAGTTTTGGCAAGCATAGTTCCAGAAAGCTCTGCCATTTGGTAAGCCACATCCATGCCTTCTCCAACAAGGTCTGTATCTTGGCCCAGGAGGAACGTCTTCCTTGGGCACTCTAGTTCAGCCCTAAGGGTAGTGGTTGCTCCTTATAAGTATTGTTTATTCTTTATTCTCTCCACTTCTTACTAGCCAGTACTTTGCTAGTCTAATTTACTTTTAGAGTTAATTATTCTTAATATTAACTTTGTCTGCTAAAATTGCTATGTGGTTTCACCCTCCTTACTAGACCCAGATTTCTTCAGTCCATCAATAGGAGAATGGCTAAACAAATTGTAGTATATTCATACAATAGGTTAATACTAAACAATAAAAGGAACAGAGTACTGATACATAAAACACTGAAAATAAAAGAAAAAAAATTATGGTTGAGAAAAATAAGCCAGACAAGAAAGAGGTCATGCTGTGTGATTCCATTTATATGATGTTCGAAATGTGCAAAACTTACTTATTTCTGTTGTAATCAGAATGCTAATTGTACCTGAGTGCACTGGATTTGCCAGAAAGAGGCACACAAAACTATCTTATAAAAAGTGATTAAAATATTATTTACTGCGATAGTGGTTTACATGGAAATACATATTTGCCAAAACTCACCAAACTGAACTCTTAAAATATGCTCATTTTACTCAATGAAACAAAACATATTGGGAAGAAAATCTATAGACATATTGTTGGCACTAATATGATAGTTTGCAATGGTTACTGGATATAAGATTAATATCCAAAAGTCAGTTATATCTAAACATTAAGAAATGACTAACTAATATAAAGGAAAACCAACATTTACAGTAGCATCACAGAATAGGAAAAAAATCTAATGTGGTGAAAAGAGCTATTTAACAAAACCTAAATAAAGTAAAGTTTATTTATGGCTAGAAATACTTAATATTTTAGTGATGCCAGTTTCCCCCAGGTTGTGACTTAGATACACAGAAATTTAAAATACAATTCAGAAAATGTGTGTAAAATTTGATGTGAAAGATTGTACTTTTAAAATATGATCATTATAATATTTCTGATCTGGCATGATTTTCAGAACTGTGCATTCTATCATCATGTTATGAAGTTTATTTCCTTTCCTCTCAAAATCCGGTATTGACTAAAGGAATTCAGCAGAAACGATGGTGCATGACTTTTGAGGTTAGGTGATTAATGTAATATAGCTTCAGTTTGGCTTCTTGTACTTTCTCTTTCCTTCTTTTTAAATTTATTTCCCTCAGGATATTTTCTCAGATGACAACTAAATATATAAACCAGTGAACTAAACATATAAAACCAGTTTATTTTGAATTATTACTTTAAAGACTTGTTTTTAGAATAAGAAACAACTTACTATTTTGAATAATTTAATCTCATTTTTGTGTTTTTAAGTTTTACTTAACAGTTTTTCAACATACTGGCGTGCCCCAAGTTTTGACCTTTGGAACAATGTATTATCTTTGGTTATTCTCATATGTACAAAAATATCTACCAGTTTTCTATTTCTAGCCAAAATCTGTTTTCCATCTTCCAGTGCCCAGCCTTCTTTATGCAGCCATATTCTAGACATCCACTTAGAGGTAGCTCATGCAATTTCTCAGAAAGCATGGATGTCTCATCAATATTTTTTTCTTAATGTATCCCCACACTCTTCCACAGTGCCCAGCAGAGAGCAGGAATTGAAGAAATGTTGGCTAAATGAATAAATATATCAAGTTCTACAGTCAACATTTATCCCATTATGTTATGTACACATGCATGCCCCTCTTCCTCATTATTCTGCACCTGTGGATGGAGCTACATCCACCAAGAAATGCAATCTGGAAAACCATGCATCTTTGTCAGATTTTTCTTTATTCTATGATGCTACTGTAAGTTGCATTTTTCTTTTACATTATTTAGTTATTTCTTAATGTTTAGATATAACTGACTTTTTGTTATTAATTTTGTATCAAGTAACCATTGCAAACTATCATATCACTGCTAAAAATTTGTCTATAGAGTTTCTCCTCAATACTTACTGTTTTATTGAGTAAAATGCACCTATTTTAACCTCCACAAACTCCTACCATTGATTCTAATTTCTAGGTATCTTTCAAATCCATCCTCTCTTCTCCTGTGTTGCCCAGGCTGGACTCCTGGGCTCAAGCAATCCTCCCACTTCAGCCTCCCAAGAAGCTGGGGCAATATTTACCACTATGCCCAGCTTTTTCCAAAGATTTACAAGATGTAAATGAGTTGATCTCTTCTCATATCTGAAAGGTTCATTTTTGTTATTTCGCGCTCACATGTTAACCTTCATCTGTCTGACTTCAACTGAGCCATCATCACAATTTTTATTTTGGTTATATTTCTCCAGGGAGACTATTCTTCTATTCTCTTCAATCTATGTGTAGGTCCAGTCATTCTTCTAACTTCTGACTGTCTTAAAACCCCAGGCTAGCATGTTAAGTATACAATTATGCTTCTAATTAGGACACAAATGGAAACCATTAGGCAAGTATTCCATCAATTTTTCATCACCAAATTTCCAAACCTATCTATATCTAGAGTGCTCCTTATCTTACCTCTTACTAAAATCTAGAACTACTTCTCTTTTTCTTTTTTTATTTTTATTTTTAAAGACAGAGTCTTGCTCTGTTGTCAGGCAAGACTCCAGTGGTGTGATCTGGGCTCACTGCAACCTCTGCCTTTTGGGTTCAAGAGATTCCCCCACCTCAGCCTACCAAGTAGCTGGGACTACAGGTGCCCACCACCACGCCTGGCTAATTTTTGTATTTTTAGTAGAGATGGGGTTTCACCATGTTGGCCAGGCTGGTCTTGAATTCCTGACCTCGAGTGATCCACCCACGTTGGCCTCTCAAAGTGCTGGGATTACATGTGTGAGCCACCGCTCCCAGCCTGCTTCTCTTATCTTTAATCAATTAAACTCTATATGCTGTCTCCTAAATTCACAGAAAATTTGTACTATTGATTAATTGCCTCTCTCCTACATTTTATAAGCCATTGAACATATTCAAGTCTTCACCACCTTAAAACAAAAACTCTGTCTTAATCATTTCTTACCTTTCTCAACCAAATTTTATTTAAAAACAAAGCAAAACTACATTCATGAGCTCCATTTTTACCACCCTCCCTCATTAACCTTAATCTATACTCTACCCTATTATTTCATCAATATTATTCTTAATAGGGTCAGTAAAGTCCTCCAGTGGACTTTTGCTTTCATTTATTTTACTTTGCAACTACACTCAACGGAGTTTAATACTTTCTTTTTGAAATAAGCTCTTTCCTTGAGTCCTATTACCCACATACACTTGATTTAACCATAATCTTTCTGGCTATTCCTTTCCCTTCCTCTGCAAAAGCATTAAGTATTAAAGTTCCTGAGGACTTCATTCCATACATTTTTCTTTCTCAAGTATTATTTTGCTAGTAATTTTATCTATTTCCATAGGGGCTATTACCAATCCATCTGCCAAATTATATGCCAACTCAGTTTACATTTACATTACATTCTTTTTTTAACTCCAGATTCAAATATCAACCTGCTTACACAGTCATTTAAAATTAAGTGTTCATGGCCTTTGTTACTGACTAGATAATAAACCAAAGAAAAGGAACACATCTTTCTAATGGAATTAACCTCACCAAACACAATTTGGAAATAATGTCAGACATATGGTTGGCAAATAATAATTGACCTAATTAAAAGAATGAGTAAATGCTAATAAATAATTGATACATTTTCCAACATTGAAGAAGTGCTTTTTCACTCTTTAGGTTTAAGAAACACTTGTTCAACATTAATTGTGATAACTAAAAATCTATTAAAGGACTATTTTCTGAACTGCTGAATCTAGAAGATAGACAGGGAATATTAAGCAGATGTCTCATGATGTCTTCACCTTCTTCATATTTTCTGAAGAGAACAGGACTTGTACTCGTTGGTATATATAATGGATATATGCCTAGAAAGAAATAATATTTACTAAGGCATCCTAATCATGATATTAGCTAACATCTATTCGTGTTCCATCATAATTCTAAGTGCATTGTGAAAATTAACCCTCATAACAATTTTAAAAGGAGGATATGATTGTGATGATTGGATTTTCATCCATTACTCTAATGTCAATGTGTGAGTTCCTCCAGTGAAAACTTTTGTAACACACTTTTGCTGTTAGTCAGAATTAACTCAAATTTAAAATGTTCCTAGCTGAAGAGATTTGTTGCTCATCATAAAGCCCCATTTGCAATGTACAGAAATTGTTGGTGTTTGTATTCTATGAATCCTAAGAATAAATAAAAAACAGAATTCACTTTGAAATGAAAAATATTTAAAGACTGGAACTCATAAATAAAAGGAAGGTGAAGTGGAAATGGAAAAATAAGACCTGGGGCTCAGCCAAATAACTTGTATGCTCTTTGCTTTTGAAAAGGATGAATAGAAAGAAACTTACTTCCACCCATTGCACAGTTACCTGCACATGTTACTCTGTGCATATAAAAGTAAATTTGTGTCTTTATACATACAAAAGTAAAATTGTGACACACAGAAGTTATAAAACCATAGGAATTAAAAATTAGATTACATAGAAAAAAATAAAGTTATAAACTCTCAACTATACTCAGTGACTTTTAAGAAGAGCCCTATGTATAATTCTTCTCCAGAGGAAATAATGTTAAAATTCTAGGTATATTTTCTTTGAATTACATATTCAGTGTCCTTTGAGGAGATCGGGTATTGTAGATAGGCATTTAATTATATTAATAACCATGAGAAAAAACACATCTAATCAGTCAAGAGTAAAAGAAATAAAAATATTGAAATTGGGCAGGATATTTTAGGATGCTTTTAAGATTTGCAGAAAAGTTGTGAAAATGGTATAAAGTTCCCGTATACTCCACCCTCAGAGTTTCTTAATGTTAACATCGTAAATCAGTATGGTACATTTGTCACAACTAATAAACCAATACTGATATACTGCTATTAACTAAAGACAATACTTTATTCAGATTTTCTTAGTGTTTCCTAATGTTTGTTCTTTTTCTATCCAGGATCCCATGCAAGATGCCATATTACACTTGGTCCTCATGTCTCCTTAGGCCTCTGTAGACAGTGACAGTTTCTTAGACTATCCTTGCTTTTGATGACCTGGCAGTTTTGAAGAGTGTTGATCAGGCATTTTATAGACTGCTTTTTGGTTGGGCTTCATGTGATGTTTTTCTCATGGAATTACGTGGTTTATGGATGCTTGGGAGGAAGATCACAAGGGAAGAGTACCATTCTTCTCATATCATATCAAGTGTAGGTGGTATCAGCATGACTGTTGATGTTAACCTTGATAGCCTGGTGGGGGTAGTGGTTTTTGAATTCCTCCACTGTAAAGTTATTCTTACCGCCACCTTTCTGTACTGCACTTTTGGAAAGGAAATCACTGTGTAAAGACCACACTTAATGGGGGAAAATTATGTTCCACTTTTTTGTGGCATATAGAATCATTGATATTAATTTTATATCTTAGGCTATAATTTAATGTTTCTTTATTTATTTGTCACTCAAATAGTCTCAGTAGTGTTAAAAAGAGCTCTTTTAAGTATGTCCCTTTTACATACTCCCATTTGTATATGTGTGCATGTGTGCACATTGGAGCACTTCCTAACTTTCTGGTACTATAAGGTTTCCCAGCTTCATCTTGGACATCTCTACTTCCAGCCTCAGAATCAGCAATTTCTTTAAGAAACTCTTTTGTTTTTGGAAGAAATAATGTTACAAACCAAAATATAGACACTAGGTTTGCTCATTGCAATCAAGGGACACATTTATTTTTAAAGTCTAATTAAAGCCATTAATATTCTTAAGTAAAAAATCATACCACCATTTTTTCCCCAAAAATCTGCAAACCGCATATGGCATGAAGTTTTTGTTTCATAAAGTTATAAGGGCTGTCAAAGGTGTTAAGGTAACATAGGCAAGAAGAAAAGGGAACAATAATGTAAAGTATAGTTTTATATTTCACTTCTTTTCAGAAAATAACTTTCTGATAGTATTCATGGATCTCCATGGAAAAAGCTGATAAGCACTTCCACAACCATTGTTGGGTGTTTCCAAAAATTATGACCCAGAATTCAAATTAGTTCATAAATTGTTACATTTTGGAGTATGTTATCTACAGAAGGCTTTTTATTAAGAAGATATGAGATGCTCTTCTGTAGTCAGTAAAGTATATTTGAAGAGACAAGATGTACACATTGGAGGAAATATTGACAAATGAGTAGTATATCCCTATAAGGTGTATCAGATTTCAAGTACTTCAAGTTATTTTATAGTTAAAAATTTAAATAAAAAATGTGCAAACCAAAGATGATGATATCCACTTCAATACAACTTAAAAAAGTATGTTTCTGACATGAAGCAACTTTAGAAGGGCCTTTATGGCCTAGGTCTGTGGTTCTTAAAGTATTGTCTGGAAACTCTTGTTTGTTCCTGAGACCTTTTAAGGAGAAGCATAATATTAAAACTATTTTCATAATGACACTAAGGTATGATTTCTTTTTTTTATTTTAATTCTCTCATAATCTACCATGGAGTTCTCTGGAGGCTACATTATCATGATAACTTAGCCACTCATTGTATGCAGTGTGTGCATACACACTTAATTTTTGTGTTAAACTCTTCCATTCACTGACAGAAAACTGAGAATGGTGAGCCATGCTGAAAGCAAGCTTCCACTTAAATTTTCAGGGCAAGATGTTTCTATGGGTCTATATGCAGGTGTGGCAAAAGAAATTTCTTCCAATAACTTTTATTCACTGTGTGTTTATAAGCTATTTTTAAGTTAAACTTTTTCATTTACTTAAAGAAATGTGGTAATAATGAGCCATTCTGAAAACAATCTTTCATTTAGTATTCGGGCTGCATTTGTATGTGGGCCTATAAGCACATTTGGCGAAAGAATCTTCTTTGAATAACTAATTCTCCTTGGTGCTTATGAAGAATTTTTGTTTTAAAATGTCCCATTCACTAAAATATAACTACTAATGATACTTTTATTGAGTATTCATTCAAGCCACTCAGATGGCTAATGGTATTTGGAGGCAGCATTTTCTTATGATAACATAGCCACTTGTGGTATGCAATGTGTGCATACAAACTTTATTTTTGTGTTAAACTCTTCAATTCACTGACGGAAAACTGAGAAAAGCATATTTTTATGCTTAATAGTGCCTCAGTTTTAGTTATTTACACTACAATATCAATAAATGTAACTCACATAAAAGCCTTCTGGAATCCTCAATATTTTTAAGAAAACTGCTTCAGTCAGGCATGGTGGCTCAAGGATATAATCCCAACACTTTGGGAGGCCAAGGTGGGGGATTACTTAAGTCCAGGAGTTCAAGACCAGCCTTAGCAGCAAATGCTCATAAAGTTATAAGGGCTGCCAATGGTGTTAAGATAACATAGGCAACAAGAAAAGGGAACAATATTGCAATGCATAGTTTTATGTTTCACTTCTTTTCAGAAAAGAATTTTGGAATAGCATTCATGGTTCTATACAGAAAAAGCTAATATATACCTCCACAATGATTGTTGAGCGTCCCCAGAAAATATGACCAAAGATACAAATTTGTTCATAAATGGTTAAATTTTGGAGTATCTGTTTTTAAAAAAGAAAAGAAAACTGCTGACTAAATGAATCACTACAGAAATTAAAGTCTAGATGTAAGAATGGAAGATGAGTGGTAGTGCAAAGAGATCTGAGACACAACTGAAATAAGAGAGCATATGTCACTACAAATCCTACAGACATCGAAAAAATAATATGGAGACATGATGGCAACAAATCCAATAACTTAGATGAAATAGATTAATTTCTTAAGATACATAACTTACCCCAAATAATACACATAAATAAATCAGAATAACCCCATATCTATTAAAGTACTTGAATTTGTTAAATAATTTCTAAACAAAGACAATTGAAGGTCCTGACTTTTTCACAGGAGAATTCCATCAAATATTTAAGGAAGAAATAATACCAAACTTACACAAACTCTTTTAGAATATATAGGAGTAAGAAAAAATTGCTAATGAATTTTATTAAGTCAACATAACCTTGATACACAATCTGATAAAGACATTACAGGAAAAAAAATGGTAGGTTAATATAAAGACACAAAAATATTTAAACTATATTAGTAAATTAAATGCAACAATACATAAGAAGAGTATTATACCATGATCAGCTGGAGTTTATCCTGGGAATAAAAGATTGGTTTAACATTTGAAAATATGATTACTAGTATAAAACTTCAGATTGGAATGATATCATTCCATATTGGTTAACAATATATTGACCTCAGTTAACAATTTCAATGAGAAATTATGCAAACGTAACAAAGTAAAGAAGGCTTGATAAAACATATGGTTCAAAGAGGGCAAATGTCAAGCACTCTGTAGATTCTGAGGTTTACCCTACTTGCAAACTAACAGAATTAGCCTGCCAAAATTTCAAGTATGCTTGTAGAAGACATGATACTCCTGGATCACGTGCTAAAGAATTTTACAAAACTTTCAAAGACCCATTATATTCCCCAGTCTGGCTCATGTGGGCCACTCTAGGGAGCATTGTTGAGCAGTAGATTTAACTAAGCGGTTATTATCTTTACGTTCTAGGATCATTTTAATACAAGAGATTCTAAGTTATGGAATGAGAATTAAGTTTGAGGTCCTTAGACCATTTTTTTTTTTGTCTAAGTTGTCACCTGGAGGATGTAACAACAAGCAAACCCAAATGCATTTTCCTGAAACTGGTTATGGCCAAAATAAGTTCATATACTCACCCAACATTTTCATTCTCATGATTATCTTGGACATTTCGAAGAGGGGATTAACTGTTTCTGGAGAGAGCTACATTTAATAACCGAAGTCTCTGATATGGTTTGGATGTTTGTCCCTTCCAAATCTCATGTGGAAATGTGATTCCCATTATTTGAGGTGGAGCATCGTGGGAGGTGATTAGAACATGGCGGTAGGCCCCTCACGAATGGTTTAGCACCACTCCCTTGTTGACAAGTGAATTCTCACTCCATTAGTTCATGTGAGATCTGGTTGTTTAAAAGTCTGGGACTTCCTCTCTCTCTCTCTTGCTCCTCCTCTCACCATGTGACGTACCTGCTCCCACTTCACCTTCTGCCATGACGGGAAGCTCCATGAGTTCTTCACCAGAAGCTTAGCAGATGTTGGTGACATACTTCCTGTAAAACTTGCAAAACTAATCTGGTTAAACCTCTTTTCTTTACACATTTTTAAATACCTAGCCTCAGGTATTTCTTTACAGCAAAGCAAAAATGGCCTAACGTAGTCCCTTTATGAGTTGTGTAGACCAAGACAAGGTGAGGTGAGAAATGTAGTGTTGGAAATATTTTTCAGTTGATTTTTAAGGACATCTTTTCAACACTTGACAATAATTGATATGTGGATAGAGGAAACACAGAAGGTGGATGGAATACCTTGACAATCAGCTCATTGTTGAGTGGCTTTTGTAAATAAAACACACTTATTACAAATGGCCCAAAATCAAGGTGCAGATTGGTTTCAAGGCTCACAATGATGTGGATGGAATCATCTTATTGGACTGAAACAGAAGCACCATATACTGAAAAAGTGTCAACATTAATGAGATACTATTAATAGCCCATTAAAGGATTCAAAGGTCTGATGTGGTCAATCTTCCAGGAGTGAATGAAGTCAATCAATACTCCATACCCTGTGCCATATAGCCTTTCTCATTATGAAACAATTAGGTTAATTATTGGGAGGAATGAGGCATCTAGCATTCAGTGACAGCTTTTGCTTCAGAAACATATAGTCCTTCATTTCATACACAGGCTGTGATGGTGGATGTGTTGTCATACTTAGTATGATGATTGATTCAGGCAGGAATGGTGGCAATCTGGGTATTGGAGGCTCATTCAGTAGCTTCATTCCAGTCAGTCTTATCAGAGAACAGCTCGTTACCATGGGCATTTCCATGAGTGACCCAGACGGTTTGAACAGCAGCTGTAATTTGTTTCTACATTTCATGGACCCCAAGAGGGATTTCTTTAATCTGCCAGTCTAATTTTGCAACTGGCAGACCAAATATCTAGGCATTGGCATAGCCAAAGTCAGTAAAACTGTAACACAATTCATCGAGAAGAGTATTGGGAGAACTAAGAGAACGCCTTGAATTTTCCTGCTGAGCAGTGTGACCATGTTTGTTTTCAGTGCTGTGTAGCTGATGCTGAAGGCCGGACAGCTATGACAGCACCTTGAATACATTGGAGTTTAGCTCACCTGAAACATTGGTGAGCCATGCTTTTGTTTCAGGTGGAAGTGAGGAAAAATGTTTTCCTCAAAGTGCTCTTCAAAGTGATGCACCTGGTAGCTGTTTTAGAGAGGTAATTGTTTTGCCCAGAGGAGGAAATAGAGATGAACACTTAACCTTTGGAAATAATCACCTGGCTACAGACAATTCCCCCACCCCCCCATAATTAACCCTGTAGCTGAAGGCTTCTGCCATATTTGTAAATCAACTATATCCATTGAACTCAGGGATATCTAGTCTTGATATCCTCTTGATCTAACATCTGACATTATTTTATCCATAGGAATGGATTAAAAGAAAAGCACATTTGAATTTCAAATACATCTGCAATACACAATGAGATAATTAAGAATACATAATTTTTGGTTGAAAAGATCTCTCTCTCTACATATAAGACTTAGAGTAAAATCAAGTAATTTTTCTCAGTTATATATCCTTAGAAATATCATTAAGGATTTACAAATTGATAGCCATATCTTTGATTTTTAAACTTACAGCACTGTAACTTTAAAAAAATGCATAATACTGGCCAGGTGTGGTAGCTCACGCCCGTAATCTCAGCACTTTGGGAGGCCGAGGTGGGTGGATCACCTGAGGTCAGGAGTTCCACCTGAGGTCAGGAGGTTGGGAGACCAGCCTGGCCAACATGGTGAAACCCTGTCTCTACTAAAAATATAAAAACTAGCTGGGCATGGTGGTGAGCCCCTGTAATATCAGCTACTGGGGAGGCTGAGTCAGGAGAGTTGCTTGAACCCAGGAGACGGAGGTAGCAGTGAGCCAACATGATGCCACTGCACTACAGCCTCGGCGACAGAGTGAGAATCCATCTCAAAAATAAAATAAAATAGATGAGTAATATTTAGAGTCTACTATTATAATAAATAGGTAGTTTTACCCTTCTAAGAAGTGGGGGGTGGGGGGCATAATCAGTGTCCCAGTTGTCTTAGAGTGACCCTTCTGCTTTATGAGTTGGACATTGGGTTGGGGTGCTAGCCTCTGATCTTTCTGACTTTTCCTGTCTAGAGTTGAACTTCTGCTCTATGAGCAAGCTGAAGTGATGGTGATTAGAGCTTTGGTATTCTTGGCCAGGTGTACCTAGAATATAGCCTCCACCCTGTAAGTGGGACTGGGTGGTTGAAGGAATCCCCCAACCACTCAGTTGCTTTCACCTGGAATTTAACCTTTGCAACATGGAACATGGGCGATGAGAAATGCTAGCAGCTTGTCCCTCCTGGAGAGACACTATAGCCCTTGCCTGGAGGCTGGGCCAAGAGGGAGCCTCATCTTCTCATCCACATCCACCAGGAGTGATTTCTGTCATGTTGAGTAGGTAAGAGGGTGCGAAGAGGTGGGTGGCTCACTTTTCAAATGCCATAGACTTTTTTACTGAGATTGGGGAGATTGCCTCAAATTAGTGTTTCTTCATTAAATGTTTGTCCATAGGAAATATTTGAGAGCCTTTTTTTAAAATTTATATATATATATATATAATTTTATTTTTTTTAGAGACAGGGTCTCACTATGTTGCCTAGGCTTATCTAGAACTCCTTGTCTCAAGCAATCTTTTTGCCTCGACTTTGCAAAGCAATGAGATTACAGGTGTGAGCCAGCATGACTGGCCTGTTTTTTAAATTATTTTCAAATAATTTTTATCAATTATGGTTGATTTGCTGGGGATTAGACCTGTCGAGCTCCTCACACTGCCATTCCTGTCCTGTAGTCTCCTATATTCTTGAATGATTACTTGAGGTAGATGCTCTTTCTCCCATAATTTAACATTGCTGTGGTTTTTTTTTTTTGTAATCTTGGAAGTTGCAATGTACTGTGAAGCCAACCTGGAATTTTATTACTTTCTCTTTTGTATGTGACTTTGTTCTTTGCATTGATGCTTATAAATTTCTTTTCTTTTCCTTGAAATATATTAACTTTGCCAATGAGTATGTTAAGGATAATTCTTCTATAGTATTTATACGTATCAATGTATGACTCTTTCTTTCAAAAATTCCATGTTCTTATTGTTCTATATGCAAATATATACAATTATGATTTTACTTCAGTCAGCCTTTCATTGAGTGACTACTACATATATGCTTGGCACTATGCAGGTTATTTCCTAGAGTTGTAAGTGCTATGAAAATAGGCTAATAGAACGGGGTTAAAATTTTACTTTAGAATGGGCAAATAATAGACTAGATTATGAAGAGACTGTATTTTTGTGGACGGATAAAGGATAAGGAGCAAGCCATTCATACCAGAAGCAAAGCCATGTTCTAAGTTGAGGTAAGTGTGGCACCGGATCTGAGTTGGGAGACTGGAGTATTTTAAGAACAGAAAGAAGGCTGGTATGGCTAGGACATACTGATTTGGAGAATAACAGGTACAAGGAGATGTCAGAAAGTTGGTCTGAGGTAATTATTCAGGAAAGTTTAGCAAACTATAGCCTATAGACCAAGTCTGGCCCACTACCTGATGTTATATGGCTGTCTGTCAAGTAAGAATAGTTTTTATATTTTTTAATGATGGAGAAAATAAAAAGAAGAATATTTTGTGAAATGTAAAAATTTTATAAAATTCAAATTTCATTGTTCATCAATAAAACTGTATTGGAAGACAGCCATGCCCATTTGTTTGCACATCATCTATGCCTGCTTTTGTGCTACAATGATACAACCACAGGGCCTGCAAAGCCTCTATTTACTGTTTGGCATTTTCCAGAAATAAAAAGTCTGCTGACTCCTGATTTAGGGCATTCTCAGGTCACTAGGGAGAATGGACTTAATTTTAAATTAAATGGAAAGTTTTTAGAGGATTTAAAGTAGGAAAATAGTGATCTGATTTGCTGATGTACGAAGTGGTTTGCAGTTGAAGGAGCTGGAGAAAGTAGATGCTGGGAGAATAAATAGGGTGCAAATGCAGTAAAGCAGTACTTGTAAATGAGAGATGATTGTGATGTATAAGAGGGCTGTGGGAGAGGGGCTGAGTGGACATTGACAGAGATTTGAGATGTGTTAGAAATAGAAACCATAGAACTTAAGATGGATTAAACGTAGGTGGATGAAAGAATGGGAGGAATCACAGATGAACCTTGGTTTGGTTTGAGTAGTGGGTAGGGAAAAACAAAAGTTTTAATTTGGAGGTAATGTACAAAGGCCATGAGGTGGAAATTTTAAGTAGGTGGTTGGTTATATGAGTTTAGCTTATGGGAAATGACTTAGCTTGAGATATGAATATTTGAGTTGTCAGCACAGAAATGGTATTTATGGGAATAGATGAGCTCATCTGGGAAGAGAAGGGAACTGGGAAGAGAAGGGAACAAGGAAGAGAAGGCTCAGGATCGACTCTTGAATTAAGCCAAACTGGGAAATAGGCAAATTCCCGTCACTGTCTCAAACAGCAAATGTAGAAAATTAAGTCATTCCTTTTAGTTATTTAAATTCATCAGATTACTTCAACTTTCTAAGCTTTTAGTATACCATGGCTCTAGATTTAAAGGTGATAATACATGTTAAATATTAATCGATAATAGGCCACTGTAAAGAGGAACTTGTTCGCCACATTTTCATCTATATAGGGGTCAGTGTTTTTTTAAAGAAGCAAAAATCAAAACATGTGTTTCCTGATGTTGTTGTTAAAATGAGTTTATAATTATTTAAGTTTAGTTTGCTGGCTTTTATTTACTTTGCATTCATCAATGCATTTTAAGACATTTATTTTTTCCTGTCTCATCTTCTGGCTGCTCTAGCTGAAGACTAAGGAGCGGAGGGAGAAGAGATAGAGAGAGCTTAATGTACCTGGGAAATGAGAGATAAATAGTCTCCCTTGGAGACGGGGACATGGTGCCTTTAGGGGAATGCCATTTCAGCTTAAATAAGAAAGCTTGGAGAAAGTCAAATAAAAGATTGTACAGATAGAGGAGTTTGCTGGCTCAGACCTGCAGTACCTGAGGGCACAGTAAAAGAAGAAAAAGGTTAAGGGAATAAGTCAGATAAAAGGATGGAGACAACAAACTGAGAATTAAAGTCCTAGTGAAAATGAATGTCCAGGGAACCCGAGGTTTCTGACTTTGACAGAGATGAACAGCAAAGCCAGCATTCATCCTGATTAGTCAGGCCAACAAAGGTGTGGGTTATTCAGGCCATATTCTTATTAATTAACTTGGCTGCAAGGGTCACTTTGCGATGGGCTCTCTGGAAGGTACTACTCCTTCCTTTAGTCTTAAAGGTGTAGGAGTACTAATGCTATTTTTAAAGCACATATTAAGGGGTGTTTTCTTTGTTTCTTACAAGGATTGGGTGGAGCTGATCATGGCAGTAGGGGTCATTTTTTGCCTGTTGTTTTCTCTTAATTTAAAAAAATATGTATTTTGGCATAGGCCCCATGCTGCTTATTCCTCGTTTTTGAAGTGAGACAGGGACGTAAGCCATGGCACTTAGCAATTTAAATTTATAAATCTGGAGTAAATGAATTTTTAAACAAATCTTCCATAATTATTGGTGTTTCCTCCTTCAGGAAAAAAAATCAGTGGATGAACCCCCACATAGCAGATTCTCCTTGTTATACTTATTTCTGCCCCTCTGACTCTGAATCACAACTGCCTGAGTGATTACTTCTTCCCTTAGCCTTTTACTCAATCTCCTCCAGGTGTTTCTCCAGAGTCAGAGGAGGGAATGTGGAAAGCAAAGATAGCTTGTATAGCATTTCTGCTTTAGCCCTGCTCTTCTGCTATTCTGAAGCTGGAACTTGGTCTTTTCAAGCATGTCCTCTGCTTCTCCCATGATCCACCAATTGTGTCAGAATCATTATTCCAAGTAAAAAGCATTCCTTGAGTAGCTTTACAGACGTTTGATGAAATCTGTCCCTTAAGTGAGATCTGAGCATGTATTTGGTGGAAGGAAGACTAGAAATGTCTCTTCTACTCCATATCTATAGCATCTGATAGTTTTACCAACTCCTCATCATCTGGTCGAAAGCCCACCAAATTTGAAAAACATTTTCTTTTTAAGTTGGTGACATGAATCTTTCCTCATTCCAATACTTTTGACAATTTTTGTTGTATTTGATGGGTTCCAGATTAGTATGTAGACTAAAAATATCATCTGCCAGAGATTCTAAGAGTAGGGACATAGTACAGGGTAATGGTCAAGAAAAAAGATTCTGCAGAGACAGACTGCCTGGGTTTCAGTCATAACAGCAACCTTTAACTCTGCAGTCTCAGAAACCAACTTATATTGTCTCTCTTTGCCTCAGTTTCTTATACATGTAAAAGTATAATGAGAGTATCTGTATTATAATATTGTTGTAGAAATTAAATATACATGCAGACATCGACACACACACACACACACACACATACATACATACATACATATATATATAATATATATATATAATTTAGACTAGTACCTGGCATAGAAGTACCATATCATTGTTAAATGTTATATTATTGTTGCTATTGCTATTATTATTATACTTTAAAATTAATTCTATAGTGGTACTGCTTAACTTTAATTTTCTATTTCAGTTACTTATTTTCAGTTTCTGTAACTGAACTGTAACTTCCCCTTCAGGGAGAAAGAACTGTATCTTATTTTTCTGTCTAATTTCCACAGTGCTTGCTATAATGTATTTCATGTTGTTGGCAATTCACAAATGTTTGTTGTATTAAAATGAATTGAGAGTCTCTGACAATTTAAATTTATTGAAAATCTGATCATACATATTTTTAAACATCCCTCTTAATCTGTACAACTAGTAACTTTGTTCTCTAAGCTTTTTAAAACTAATGACATAGGAAATAATATACAGGAACAATAAAACTGAAAGTCAGTAGCATTTTATTTTCCCTTTAATGTTTGACTAGGTATAAAATATACATCACAGGTGTAAACTTTAAAGACTATCTACAATTATTTGCTAAAATTTTTTATAAAAGGAAGATATTTTTGGTTTTGGGTTTTTTCTGTCCTGATAAAAGTGCTTTTACAGAGATTTGTCAGTTAGGAAATCATCAGATAAGTGAATATGAGTTAATTATATCATTTTTGTTCTAAAAGCATTAGCTTTTAGCCAATTTTAGATTAGTTGTCTTTCTGGCCTCAAAATATTGAGTAACTGTCCCAGTAAACAGATACTTCAAAAAAAAATGGAACTTTATTAGAGCCAAATAATTGGCCTTCATTTTGCTTACCATACGTAGAATTTAGTACAACTTAGTTCATGCCTGAATGATATAAGACTTACAGATACTATTCCAATGTCTGGGTGTGATAATGTGTTAA
Source organism: Pan paniscus (assembly GCF_029289425.2). Classification (NCBI taxonomy): domain Eukaryota; kingdom Metazoa; phylum Chordata; class Mammalia; order Primates; family Hominidae; genus Pan; species Pan paniscus. Next base: position 105,827,529 of record NC_073256.2, read on the forward strand.
TTTGCTTTTTTTTTTTTTTTTGAGATGGAGTCTTGCTCTGTTGCTCAGGCTAGAGTGTAGTAGTGCAGTCTCAGCTCACTGGAATGTGTGGTGTGATCTTGATTCACTGCAACCTCCACCTCTCCGGTTCAAGCGATTCTCCTGCCGCAGACTCCCAAGTAACTGGGATTACAGACATGTGCCACCATGCTCAACAAATTTTTGTATTTTTAGTAGAGACGAGGTTTCACCGTGTTGGCCAGGCTGGTCTGGAACTCCTGACCTCATGTGACCCGCCTGCCTCGGCCTCCCAAAGTGCTGGGATTACAGGCGTGAGCACTGCACCTGGTCCTATATTAATTTTTATCTATCTGTAATTTTTGCTTGTAGGAAGACATTTATTTGTATTTTGTTGCAGGCTGAATTACGTCCTCCAAAGATTTTTATGTTGAAGTCCTAACCCCTGCTACCTCAGAGCCTGACCTTGTTTGGTATTGAGTTCTTTGCAGATCTGATTAGTTAAGATGAGGTCATACTTAAGTGGATTCCAACATGTCTAGTATCCTTATGAGAGCAAGAAATTTGGGCCATGGACAAACACAAACAGAGGAAGAATGCCATGTGAAGATTGTAGTTATATTGCCATAAACCAAGGAATTACTAAAAGTTAGGAGAGACTTATGGAACAGACCCTTTTCTAGTGACTTCAGAGGGAGGATGGCCCTATCAATGCGTTGATTTCAAACTTTAAGCTCCAGAACTGTGAGACAGTAAGTTATGTTTTAAGCCACTCTGTGTGTGGTACTTTGTTACAGCTGCCCTCGCAAACAAATGCGCCTGTCTTGTGTAACTATGCAATTGGCTATATGTTTCTTAATGTGCTTTACATGTTATAATATATAGGCAAACAATCACTGCCATCTGGATTCTGAAAGACTCACAGCTGACTTGTTATTAAGTACATCCAGTACTCTCTGAGCTGTAGGTCGGTAGCGCAAGTCTCCTTAATCAACCTCTTGGCCAAAGCCCCAGCTGGTCCTTCTCAACAGGAGATGCACTTTAGTTACTCCCATGATTGTTTGATAGCTGAAGCTCTTCCTTAGGCACTTCTACAGTATTTTGCTGTGTATTGGGTTTCTTTTAGTTTTTGTTAGATTGCTTTTGTTGGGTAGAAAACATAACATAAGAATTAAAAAAATAAAAGTGACAACTTTCACATTGTTTTATTTTATTTTTTGTTTTATTTTATTTTTTTTTTTGAGAGTCTCCCTCTGTCAGCCAGGCTGGAGTGCAGTGGCATGATCTTGGCTCACTGCAACCTCCATCTCCCAGGCTCAAGCAATTCTCCTGCCTCAGCCTCCCGAGTAGCTGGGATTACAGGCGTGTGCCACCATGCCCAACTAATTTTTGTATTTTTAGAAGAGATGGGGTTTCACCATGTTGGCCAGGCTAGTCTCGAACTCCTAACCTCAGGTAATCCACCCATCTCAGTCTCCCAAAGTGCTGGTGTGAGCCACTGCGCCCAGCCTGTTTTATTTTTAAAAGCCCATCAAATCCACTCTGACAATCTGAGACAATGATAACAAAGAGATGTATCTACCTCAAGTTCATGTAACTTCATTGTTTTCCTTTTGTTTCTTACATAAAATATGAAGATACATACTCATCTTGGGAGATGAAGATATGTACATGTATATGATAACACTATTTTCTGTATAGCTATAAGAAAACCTTGAGAAGTATTAATTTTAAAAGTTTAATAATGTCTACATGTCATAAGAGTTATTGTTGAATGTAACATGCCTATTTGAAGTGGCTTTTGCACATTTGAGAAGTATGTTTCAGTTTGAATCTCTAACTACCTCAGTTCACAGTATCATTCATTTTGAGTTACTTAAAATTTGAGCTACAGTTATGTACACCTGGAGTCTTGTCATTTCACTTTTTTTTTTTTTTTTTTTTTTTTTTGAGATGGAGTTTCACTCTTGTTGCCCAGGCTGGAGTGCAATGGCACGATCTTGGCTCACCACAACCACTGCCTCCCGAGTTCAAGCAATTCTCCTGCCTCAGCCTCCTGAGTAGCTGGGATTACAGGGATCCGCCACCACGTCCGGCTAATTTTGTATTTTTAGTAGAGACGGGGTTTCTCCATGTTGGTCAGGCTGGTCTCGAACTCCTGACCTCAGGTGATCCACCCGCCTCGGCCTATCAAAGTGCTGGAATTACAGGCGTGAGCCACCATGCCCAGCCGTCATTTCACATTTTTAATGCTCATAAGATAAAGCAGTAAATTGAGAAGTAGAGTAAAAACATCTTCTTGTAGTTGGACCAGCCATCACTGTCTACTTCAAATGTTCTGGAAAATATTTTAAAGGAGAAATAGAAAACCAGGATATGAAGTAAATTGTAAATAGGTGGTTCATACGTATGTCAGTTTCAAGGAAGGGAAATTGCCCTTCTTGTAAGTACATGTCTATACTGCTCTTTAAAAAGAAGAGAGGAAATACAAGCACCCACTGAAAAGGTTCTTTTTTTGTTAACATTGTGCTGGTTTTCATGACTTAATTCTAGGTCTTTCCTTATGTAGTGGGGCAATCCATTCTACACAGTGGTTGAGTGCTTAATGAACATTTTGCTGACTAGTAGCTATGACAGACATGCTTTGGAATTTGTTAAGAGCAGAAACTGTGCTGAAACACTTCATTGGGAGTTGTGAAGAAGACTAGAAGAGGCTTTGGAATTAGGGAAGTTAGGTTACCTAAAAATGCATGAATGGGGGTGTTTGCCGAGATCGGTGGAATAATTGTGGAAAGCACCAGGACTTCTTAATGGTCATGAAATAGTAGACCAATGTATGTGTGTGTGTGTGTGTGTGTGTGTGTGTGTGTGTTCTAATGTTGGTATATATCTAGACAATAAATATTATAAAATACAATTCTGAAAACTCAATAAATGGTTTCACATATTATAAATGTAAATCTGTTCCACGTTTATTGTGGATACAATTATAGCATAAATGACACATATATTTTGAGTATAGTGCTTCCCTTTTATCTGCAGGGGATACATTCCAAGACATCTAGTGAATATATGTACTAGTGAATATGTATACCCTATATATACTATTTTTTTTCCTATATATACACATCTATGATAAAGTTTAACTTATAAATTAGGTACACTAAGAGATTAACAATGCTAACTGCTACTAATAAAAGATAGCAGTTTTATGTGAATTTGGCCTCTCTCTGTCAAAATGACTTATTGTTACTGTACTTGCCTATTTTCAGACTTCGATTGATAGGAGAAACTGAAATGCAAAAACAAAACTGCAGGTAAGGGGGAGCAACTGTACTGCTTGCTATCAAGACCACTGCAATTACAAATTTTCCCTGCTTACTGAAGAAAATTATGGTATAAATACTAAGACTCCAGGAAAACATAAAGTGCTGTTTAAACTCAGAATCTCCATCTACTAAACCGTTTTTACCAGCGATGTCAAATAAAATAAAATGGACTAGTTTGGATTTCATTTCTATTCTGGTCTCACCCCAACTTCTGTTCAACATTCTGAATGTTAAACAGCTCCAAAATGACCAAAATTATTGACAGTAGAATGATAGCAATTTATGTCTAGGCATTTGTGGAATCAATTAATTGAGCCAATTCTTGGGAAAGATGGGTCTAAGTAGATTTTTCAGAATGTATATAACATATTTAATTACTTTTCTCATCTTTTTTAAACAGTTGATGTAAAAACTTTAAGGACTGATTTATCTAAGAAAAACATAATTATCTGTAAGATAACTGAGAGTCGGTTATTGTAAAAGAAAATACTCACTATGGAATCATTTACATTTCAAAAACTTTTGTCTGAAGCAATAGATAATAGTTATTTACAAGCCCAGATACTTTTTTTGGTATCCACTTTGTTTTTCCTTTTATTATTATCTCTTTATTTTTCACTTCCTTTCCCTCCTTGTTTTTACCCTGTTTATTTTCCTATTATGTAGTGTTATGTAAATATCCATAGAATGAAGCTGGTTTCTTCTAATGCCAGTTCACAGTCACGAAAGTCTTTGAAAGTGTTGTCTTTCAAAGGAAATAATTTTCTTTTAAAGGTAGTGAGAATTCTGAGGCAGAAGTTTCCCCCAAGGAGACTGGAACATTTAAACATTTCCCTTAGCATATAATTGTTCATGAATGCAAAAGAATTTCTGTGCTCTTCTTCTTTGACCCCCCCTTTCTCATTGATTTTTGGAAGTAGTTGAACAGTCTAGCATTTAACTCTTACAAATTTGCCAAAGTGCAAGCTGTGCACAGTTTGCATGCAATAATTACTTTTTAGCTTCTTAATGCAGTCTCATTATGAAGAATTATTTTCTCTTTTTGAATAATAGTAATGACTCATTTCCTAAATTAAACTTAGTTATTTCAAAATGATTTCACCAAAAAATTGTTAAAGGTAATCATTCTGTTAGTGTTTCCATAGCTAAGAGGTAAGTTTTAGGCACACACACACACACACACACACAAAAAAAACAAAACCTTGATTTCATTTCCTTCTGCATATGCTTTCACAACACTAATTTTTGCTTAGGACAAAGATTCTTTGCTTGACCAAAATTTAGTTAGGCTCCTGAATCTTCTCCTCATCCCATATATGCACTTTCTTGTAAACCCAGTTTTAGCAAAGAACCCTGCAAAGTTAGTTTAGCAAGAACCTCCACCCTGGATATGTGATCACCCTAGACATCTGCTCAGGTTTCTCAACCTCCATCCGCCAGGTGATGCCTATCTTTAGCAAGAATCCTGTTAGATGGAGCTAGCCAGACTCTCCCTTCCCCTTGATGTTTCCTTTTAGTAATTTTCCATCCACTGGTTCTCACCCTGCTTCTTCACTATAAATCCTTACCCAGGGGGCTTTATTCCGAGTTGAGCCCAATCTCTCTTCCCCATTGCAAAATACCATTTCAGTTATCCCTATACTTATTGTGATGGTCCTGAATAGTCTTCCTTGTTTTGCTTTAACAAGTATCACTAAATAATTTTTCTTTAACACACAATATCATTCCTAGTGAAAGAAACAAAGACACTTACATTGTGTATCTATGTGTTCTTTTTAATGAACAAAACCTTCGTGTTTTATTTTATAGCAATATTCTATAATTTATGAATATAGTTATCTGCTTTGAAATATAATGTACATTTATATTTTCTGATATTTAATATGAATTTAAATTGATTATTTTCCTTTCATATATGTGAATTCATGTTTAATACAACCAAGTTGAGTTGATAAATTAAGAGTATTATGCTTAACAAACATTTTCTATTCACAACTTGGAGCAACTAAAATTTATCATTCTTTTACAATGTACATCATAGTTTTAGTAGGACATTTTAAAGAAAAACTATTATTTATTATAATGAGCCAGTAAGTGGTTTTCTTCAGCATGATATTCATAAAGGATTATGCAATTTAGTTGGCTGGACATAAATAAAGTATTTACGTTAGAGATTCATGAAATTATTTTTCAGCTCCTGGCCATTACAAATTCTTTTAAAGAGTCATGCATCACATAGCCTTAGAGTAAAGAAAAAAAAATCATTTGAGATCATCAGATTTAATCTCATTTTATAGAGAGGATAAAATTAGTAGGCTTAAGTACGAACACTTAATTTTTGTCACCTTCAGGTTGGGAATCCAGTTTCCTCAGTTCCCAGGCCCCATTCCATCTTTTTCTCTTAGAATTATGCATATTCAAATATTAAATGAAAAGACTCAAGTTTTCTTTCCTTTTCTTCCTTTTTTTTTTGAGACACTGTCTTGCTCTGTCACCCAGGCTGGAGTGCAGTGGCACAACCTCGGTTCACTGCAACCTCTGCCTCCCAGGCCCAACTGATTCTCGTTCCTCAGCCTCCTGAGTAGGTGGGATTACAGGCATGCACCACCAGGCCCAGCTAATTTTTTGTATTTTTAGTGGAGATGGGGTTTTGCCATGTTGGCCAGGCTGGTCTCAAACTCCTGACCTCAAGTGATTCACCTACCTCACTCTCCCAAAGCACTGTGATTACAGGCATGAGTGACTGCACCCGGCCAAGACTCAATTTTTCAAACAACGAAATGTATTCTTAGTTCTTGCTCCCCTCAAATCTCAATTTTAATAATTCCTTTTCCTTCTCTTCCCCCCTTTTATACCCTCATTTAATCCTCCCCAAATGCTAGCAATTGTTATACTTTGTCTAATAAAAATAAATATAAAATACTAATGATTTAATATAACTTTGATAAAACGAAGATTTTTTTGATAAAGAACTATTTTTGTGAACCAGGACTGGGTGAAGGAGAATTAAAATACATAAAAAATTCAACCTCACTTAAAAAAATCAAATTTATGTAGGTATAATTAGCATACAGTAAGCTTCAAATATTTACAGTATAGTTGTGAGTATTTTCACATATTTACAGTGTACAATGTACTTTGATAACTTGTGAAATATATATTCACCCAGGAAACCATCACCAAAATCAAGATAATGAACACATCTATCTCCTTTATAAGTTTCCTCTGCCCTTGATAATCCTGCCCCCTCTGCCTTATTTCCCTGAAACAACTGATAATACTTTCTGTCACAGTAAATTTGTTTGCATTTCAATTACATTTACAATTTGTAAATGTATAAAAATATTGGAAAAATAGAATTACCATTTGGTTAACACTACTTGGCTAACACCTCAGTAATACTTGTTGCAAGCAAGAATCGTTAATAGATGCTAAAATTAGTGGGTGAAACACAAGATATTTATATAGTCTCAAAGTATATTCGCACAAAATTACCAAGGGGAAAATATTAATTTTACAATAGATATGATGGAGAGGATAAGGCATGAGAAATGACTGTAGAAATAATCATTAAAAACTTCTCATATTTTTTGGAAGACATAAATACACAAACTTAAGAGGTTTAGAAAACCCAAAACAGCATACATTTAAATAAAACCATATACAGAGAGAGCATAATTGAGTCATTTCTTTTACAGTAGGTAGTGAGTCAGGCTTGAGCGGGGGAGGAGAGGGCTCCTCCAACCCATCAGGAATGTCAGGCTGCCATCAGATGATGGTCAGGCAGTTGCTACACTGCCTCTCTAAAACAGTAATTGGTCACAGCCAGCACCCAGGGAGAGCCAGTTTCCCAAGAGATAAAAGCACCTGAAATTGGTAATCAGCAGCTTTCAGGAATTGGGCGCGTGGGCTTGAGCATACACTTTAAAAGGCAAAATGCTGGAATATGATCTTTGGGGGACATTCCACTGCAAAAGGGAAGAAAGCCTCAGGTGAGCATGTATACGATTCCAGTAAACACACTGTGCATGCTCGCCTCCTAGAAGCTATTAGGTCCCCATGCATGCAGGCAGCTGAGTCTAAGAAAAGAATCAAGGGAAAGGGGACACAAAACACTGGAAGTCAGTTATCATATGAAATCCTAGGTTCAAGGTCCCGTGGGGCACTTGACCTTCAAGATGACTTCTTGAGTCCCTTCCAAGTGTACTTTCGTTTCTTTGTTCCTGCTCTAAAGCTTTTTAACAAACTTCCATTCCTGCTCTGAAACTTGCCTCAGTCTCCTTTTCTGCCTTATGCCCCTCAGTTAAATTCTTTCTTCTGAGGAGGTAAGAATTGAGGTTGCTGTAAACTCGTACGGATTCACTGCCGGTAACTTAGATGACTTCCACCAGTAACAGTTTGACTTGTGTCAAGAATATGTAAAGAATTCCTACATCTTAATAAGAAGAGGACAAACAAAGTACGATGGCTCATGCCTGTAATCCCAGCACTTTGGGAGTCTGAGGTGAGAGGATTGCTTGAGCCCAGAAGTACAAGACCAGCCTGGGCAACACAGGGAGAACTTGTCTCTACAAAAAAATTTAAAAATGAGGTGGGAGGATCACGTGAGCCCAGGAGGTCAAGGTACAATGAGGTGTGATTGTGCCACTGCACTCCTGCCTGGGTGACAGAGTGACTCTGCCTCAAAAGGAATTTTAAAAACCCTCCAATTGTAAAAATGCACATTTCACAAAGGAAAGTGATATACATGCCCAATAAGAACATGAAAAAAAAATGCTTAACAGTTGCTAAGAAAATAAAAAAGAAAAGTCAGAATTAGATATCACTATATACCCTTTGGAAAGGCTAAAGTTAAAAAAAAAAAAAAGATTGGCAATATCAAGTGTTGGCAAGGATGTGTCACATGAAACTTAATTGCTTAAAAAACTTAAATGTTTCCCTAACCCTTTTAGAATAAAATTTGCATGTATTAGCATGTCATAACTGTTTGTCTTAATTTGATACTGGCCACATGATATGCACACACCTTGACTTTCAGGTGAAGACCCTTATCTCTATGCCTTGGCAATCTTCCCTCCGCTGATATCTTTATTCTCATTTTTATTTATATAAAGAATACCTAATTCTTCATGTATGAACTTCTCTGGAAATTCATCCGTAACATCTCCATGGAGGGTTAGAAATTCCCCTTTGTGTGCGACCGTAGCACTGTATAGAAACTGTTACTTTTTAAGAGTCATAACATTATTACATTTCTATTTTACTTAATTTAAATATTATCTTACCCAGGAGAGACTATAAGCCCTCTTGAAAATAGAAATTCTATTTAATTTCCTGTACATTTAAAAAATAAGTACAGTGCCTCAAATATTGGCTCTTAAAGTTGCTTAGAGCTGACTATATATTCAACATTTATAATTGCTCAATAAACAGAGTGATAGATGAGCTAATTCATAGGAACAATATTGGCCAGAATTTAATTTTATTATTTTTGGAGACCATAGAAAGAGAAAGACATAAAAGAAGGAGAAGATTATAAATATTTTAACAATATTTTTGTGATGTAGTCTGGATTTTATATGTCTGCATATGTCTCCAGAAAGAGCTGGGATTCTGTGATGTTTACATTTTGCCTTAGGCTTATGTCAGACATTTATTAGTTCAAGAGCTTCTGATTCAATATTTTTCTGTTTGTGTTAGTGGAATTCCTATGTACCCTGACATCCATGTGTATGATTCAAATTTTAAACTCTGAAACTGAGAGTTCAAATCTAGATGTCATTAATTAGTTGATAAATTTGGATTGTGTTTTGCCTTGGAGAAGAAATAGAATGGTTACTATTTATGCCTCACTGTAAAAATACCTAGAAATTTCAAAGAACCAAAAATATTACATATTTCTTATGCTTATGTAAATTTCAGCCCAAGGGATCTAGTGCTCTGAACAAAACTAAAGTAAATTAAAGTAACCACCACAACAATCTTGCCTCAATGGCATCCTTCTCACTGTGTCTTTCCTAAAGCAGTTCATAAATAAATGAGTAGAACATATTCCATTTTCACCTTTAGAGACAACTTCTATATTAAAGATTGAAAAGTTGAACCTTGTATTAATTCAGGTCTCTATTAAAAGGTCACTTTATCAAATATTTCATAACCAATAATATAAAAAAGCAGCCTTTCTCACCCATGAACCATTGCTTTATTTTCTTCTTAATTAATTACACATTTATTGGCTTACAATTTATTGCCTGTCACTCCTTAACAAAATATTTGTTTCATGAAAATAGGAACACTGTTTTTTTTTCAATGCAATATTCCTAGTAACATGAATACTGCCTTAACCTTAAAAAGTATGCAAACAATTTTATTAAGTGAATGAATGACCTTGGATATTTTGGCCTGAAAGAAGTATAAATAGGTTTATACTTCATTGCCTGCTGGGTAAAGAAAAAGGAATTTTTATCAGGCTACCCATACTCACTAAATTTATACAAAAGGAAGAAAATTTTTATTTTCTTAATTTTACTCTTAATTTGCCATTTACTAAACTTTGATTTCCTTATCTGTAAAAAAAGAAATAATAATACCTACTAGAGATATTACAAAGTCTATATTTGACTCTTGAATTTTGCAAAAAAATTTCTCTTTGGTGTGAGATATAAATCTGACCTTTGGAAGGATGAATTATTGGATATCCAGTTAAACACATTCCTGCCATTCCTGAACTTCAGGTAACCATAATCAATAAGTGTGACTGTCATATTAATTACCATTATAATATTAGTGGTATATATAAGATGCGTCATTTGTATTTATTGTTAATATCTGCATATTTACTATCTTGGAAGGATAAGCATTCTAGATAAATCCACATGGAAAAAAAACAAAAACAAAATTTCATTACATGCTTTGTATGTTGAAATTTATTAATGTTATCAGTTATTGCAAAAATTATTTCAATAATTAATTGTTCTTACAAATTATGAAGAATTTTAAAATAAGCAAACAAAAATAGACTGTCAATATTAAGAACATATATGTTACATAATTTTAGAAAAATACTGCAATCCTTAGTCATTTGTATATAAACATACACATTCTTAGAAACGTTAATAAGACAGAACAATAATGTCAGATATAATAATAAGTGTAGAACTATATAGAGCACTAGGAGTCCTTTTATTAAATCATAATAGACATATATAGTTTCAGGATACATGTGTTATACATTTATATAATTATTACAGATCGAATCAGTAGCCTTGGAATATTTATCATCTTAAATATTAGTCTTTTCTTTATTCTAAAACCATTCAAATTCTTCTTTTCTAGTTATTTTGAAATATACAATAGATTATTGTAAACTGTAGTCACCCTACTATCTAACACTAGATCTTATTATTTCTTCTATCAAACTGTATTTATATCCATTAATCACCTTCTCTTTATCTCCTCTCGCACCTCCCCTTCTCAGCCTCTGGTAACCACCAATCTACTCTAATTTTTTTTTGAGATTCCATTTTTTTAGCTCCCACACATGAATGAGAAGATGAGATATTTGCCATTATGTACTTGGCTTCCTTCACTTAATAACCTCCAACTCTATCCATGTTGCTGCAAATGAAAGGATTTCATTGTTTTACATGGCTGAATAATATTTCATGGTGTATATATACCACATTTTCTTTGTCCATTCATTCATTAATAGGCCCTTAAGTTGATTTCATATTTTGGATATTGCGAATAGTGCTGCAATAAACATGGGAGTGCAGAAAACTCTTCAAAATATTCATTTCCTTTCTTTTGGATATATGCCCAGTAATGGAATTCCTGGATCATATTGGAGTTCAATTTTTAGTTTTATGAGGAACCTCCATACTGGAGGTTGTAATAGTGGTTGTACTAATTTACATTCCCACCAGCAGTATACAAGGGTTATTTTTTCTCTGCATCCTTACCAGTATCAATTACTGCCTGTCTTTCTCATAAAAGCCATTTTAACTGGGGTTAGATTATACTTCATTGCAGTTTTGATTTGCATTTCCCTGATGATTAGTGATACTGAGCATTTTTTCATGTATCATTGAGCATTTATATATCCTCATTTGAGAAATGTCTGTTCAGAGCTTTTGCCCATTTTTCATTAGATTATATATTTTTTGCTATTCAGTAGTTTGAGCTTCTTATATATTCTAGTTACTAATGCCTTGTCAGATGGATAGTTTGCACATATTTTCTCCCATTCTGTGGCTTGTCTCTTTATTTTGTTGATTAACTCCTTGGCTGTGCAGACGCTTTTTAGCTTGAGACAATCTCAATTGTCTATTTTTGCTTCAGTTGCCTGTGCTTTTGAGGTTTTACACAAAAAGTCTTTGCTGAGACCAAATTCTTGCAGCATTTTTCCATTTTTTTCTAGCAGTTTCAGATCTCAGATTTAAGTGTTTATTTCATTTTTTTTGTATACTGAGAGATAAGTTTTATTCTTCTGCATGTAGTTAAGCATAGAGGAATCAGTGTTCTCACTCATAGTTGGGAATTGAACAATGAGAACACTTGCACACAGGGTGGGAAACATCACACACCGGGGCCTGTTGTGGGGTGGAGGTAGGAGGCAGGGGTAGCATTAGGAGATATACCTAATGTAAATGATGAGTTAATGAGTGCAGCACACCAACATGGCACATGTATACATATGTAACAAACCTGCACGTTGTGCACATGTACCCTAGAACTTAAGTATAATTACAAAAAGGAATCACAGTATTAAATAAACGTTAAGAGTTCTATCTTTTTCTAGTTGTTTAATTCCATTGAGGCCATTAGAATTTTTGAAAAGTAAAATAGTATTTTCAAATTCTTCCCATCCAGTATAACTAAATTAAAAGTGCTACATCAATTTCCTGAAAATAGAAAACTTCCAAATGATGTTAAATCATATCCATGATAAATCATCTTTGATCCAGTGGATGAATCCATCTTTGATTCATTATATTTTAATGAAAATGTAAAGATTTATGGAGAATGGGAAATATGGTTAAAGAAAAATTAAGTACCTAGGAAATAAATCATTCCTCTACCAATCACAGCTGAAAATAAGCATTTATTGTGTGCTATTATAAATGCAGGAGCAATCTAGCAGCTAGTGTGAAGAGACACTATTCTTCTCACAGTATAATTTCATAGGTTTAAAACTTGGCTCCTTAAATATTTTAGTAAATATAATTATAGTCTGATATTTCAAATTTATTCTTTTAATAAAGAGATTATTTCATAACTACAACTAAGTCTCTGCTTCTAGTAAATACTATTACTTTTCATACTCACCCATTCAGTATTTGACCAATATTAACACTTTGCAAGACTTAAAGATTACATGATTAATTCACGTACAGTGCCTTGTTATAAGAAGTGCAGAGTTATGTAACTATGGTTGATGATCCAATTTTAGTGCTTAAGTGTCAAATAACATGTAAATGCTTAAGTGTCAAATAAAGCATTTTCCCTCCTTTGTTCTTTCTAAAGTAACAATGTGGAATGTCTTTCCTAATTCTTGATACCGTCTTTGCATAAATAACAGTTTATTGTGTTTCCAACATGAATAATATACATTCTTTTTCATGAATTTCCATGCAAAGAATCATTAAAACTGCTTACAGAAACATAAATTCTAATGGGAGGAGCCCTTCTAGATGGCTGACCAGAGGTAGTTGAGTCAACAAAAAGGAAACAAAACAACAAGTAGATAATCACAGATGAAATGGAGCATCTAATAAGGACCATTCAGCAGGGAAATGACAAGAAACATCTAAGGCATGGAAGGACAGAGAAACAATGCAGTCAGTCTAGAGAACTAAGTGAGGCAGCCAGCCTGGCTAGGATCAGCTGGGAGCTAGAAGAGGCTGTCTAGTGTGGGGGAAAGGCAAGAGAGAAATCCTGAGTGGTCCACATTTTCACTGTAGACTTTTGCAGTCCTAGCCACCAGAGAACCCCTTGGCCATTATAGGCCCTGATACTGGTGCAGGGTGCTTGCTGCCTGGAGTCTGCATAGTGGAATTGTTGCAGAGAGAAAACTCATACTCAAACACCTCTAAGACCCAAGCAGCTGCAGCATGGTGTCATTTTGAGAATCCAGGCTCCATCAGAGTGCACTCAGACACCATTGAAACTGATTAAAGCTGAAGAAATCACGTGAAGGCTAGACTGAGTATGCACTCAGAATGAAAACTATTAAAGTATCCTATCCAACGAACTCTATAGATACATTTAAAGGAAAAAGTATTTTCTTATGAAAACCAATCCCAAAAAATTGAAATTTATTATTACACCAGATATCAATGTAAGGACACAAGAAATATGAAAAAGCAAAGAAACGTGACACCTCCAAAGGACACAATAATTATCCACCAATAGATTCCAAAAAAACATATCTATGAAATGCCTGAAAAATAATTAAAAATAATGTGACCAAAGAAATTGAGTGAGATACAAGAGAACATACACATACACACAATACAAAGACATCAGAAAAACGATTCAGGATAGAAATGAGAAATTCAACAAAGAGATAGATACCATAAAGAAGAACTAAACAGAAATTCTGGAAGTGAAGAATTTAGTGAATGAAATAAAAAATACAACCGAGATACTTAACAATCATCTAGATGAAGCAGAAGAAAGAATTTGTAATCTCGAGAATCATTCTTTTGAAATAACCGAGTCAACCCCCTGTCCCAAAGAAAAGAAAAGGATAAAAAGAAAAGAATAAAAAAAGAATAAAGAAAGCCTATGGGACATATGCAGCACCATAATGTGAACACATATTCAGATTTTGAGTGTTCTGAAAGAAGAAGAGATGGAAAAAGTCACAAAAAACCTATTTAACAAAATAATAGCTAAAAATTTTTCATGTCTTGCAAGATACATAGAAATCAAGGTACAGGAAATATTAATATTCCCAAATAGATTCAACCTTAAAAGTTCTGAGAAATATTACAGTCAAATATTCAAAAGTCAAATACAAAGATAAAATTCTTAAAAAAGCAAGAGAAAAGCATCAAGACACATAAAGAAAACCCCATCAGACTAACAAGTTTCTCAGGAGAAACCTTAAGGCTAGGATAAAATGGGATAATATGTTCAAAATGCAGAAAGAAAAGAAATGTCAGCCAAGAATGCTATGTTCAACAAAGCTACCTTTCAAAAATGAAGGAGAAATAAAATCTTTCCCAGAGAAGCAAAAATGGAGGGAATTCATCGTCAGTAGACTCCACCTACAAGAAAGCCTTAAGGGATTTCTACAACAGGAAATGAAAGGAAAATATATACCATAATAAAAACACACTAATGTATGAAACTTAAACAGGATAGAATAGATACACAAATGAGAAAAACAAAGGACTGAAATGTTACCACTATAGAAAACCACCAAACTACAATAATAAACAATGGGACAGGAAGAAAGCAGTAAAGGATATACAAAACAACCAGAGAACAATGAACAAAATGACAGAAATAATCCTCACCTAACAATAATAATATTGAATTTAAATGGATTAATTTAGTTGTTTAAAATATATATACTGGATGAGTAGGCTTAAAAATTTGCCCAAATATATGTTGCTTACAAGAAACACACTTTACCTGTAAAGTGTATATGTGTTTACATATAGACAAAAAGTAAAGGGATGGAAACAAATATTACACACAAATGGAAACCAAAAATGAGCACGAATACCTATAGTTATATCAGATATACAAGCTTGAAGTCAGCAACAGTAAAATGAGGCAAAGGTCATTATAGAATGATAAAGGGATCAATTCAGCAAGAGGATATAACAATTCCAAATATATATACACCCAACACTGTGAAACACCCAGATATATTAAACAAATATTATTAGGTTTTTTTTTTTTTTTTGAGATGGAGTCTCACTCTGTCACCAGGCTGGAGTGCAGTGGCACAATCTCGGCTCACTGCAACCTCCGCCTCCCAGGTTCAAGTGATTTTCCTGCCTCAACCTCCCAAGTAGCTGGGATTACAAGTGCACACCACCACACCCAGCTAATTTTTTGTATTTTTAGTAGATACGGGATTTCACCATATTGGCCAGGATGGTCTCGATCTCCTGACTTCATGGTCCAGCTGCCTCAGCCTCCCAAAGTTCTGGGATTACAGGCATGAGCCACTGTGCCTGGCCACAAATACTATTAGATTTAAAGGGAAATAGAGTCCAGTAAAAAAGATGTGGGATTTTAACACCACCCTCTCAGCGTTAGACAGATGATCTAAACAGAAAATTAAAAGAACATTGGATATAAAGTGTACTTTAGTCCAAATGGACTCAACAGACATTTACAGATCATCGTGTTCAGCAACTGCAGAATACACATCCTTCTCATCAGCACATGGAACATTCTTCAAGATAGACCATATGTGTGCTCAGCAATTTTTAAAAAATCAAAATCATGTCAAGTATATTTTTAGCCTACAATGGAATAAAAGTAGAAATCAAGTCAATATAAAGAAAACTTTGGAAACTGTACAAATACATGGAAATTAAACAATACGCTCCTAAAATAACAATGGGTCACTAAGTAAGTTAAAAATAAAATGAAATAATTTTTTGCTGTAAATGAAAATGGAAACAAAACATACCAAAATGTATAAAATACAACAAAAGGAGTACCAAGGGAATTTTATACCAATAAATAAGGCCTACATCACAAAAGTAGAATGGTTTCAAATAAACCTAATGATGCACCATAAAAACTAGACAACCGAGAGCAAACCAAACTCAAAATTGGTAGAATAAAAATCATAATGATCAGAATAGAACTAAAGGAAATTGTGACTAAAAAAAATACAAAGGATCAACAAAACAAGTTGGATTTTTCAAAAAGACATACAAAACTGATAAACCACTAGCTAAACAAACCAATAAAAAAAGAATAATTTAAACAAAATCATAAATGAAGAAGGAGACATTACAAGTGATTTCACAGAAACATAAAGACCACAAGAACTGAACAACTATATGCTAACTATCTGGAAAAACTAGAGGAAATGGATAAATTCCTAGACACAGGCAACCTAACATAATTGAAACAAAAACAAATAGACAACCTGAACAAACAGACCAATTACAAGTAACAAGTTTGAAACGGTAATAAAAACTCTCCAAAGGTGGAGAAAATGCTTAGAACTCTATGGCTTTACTGCTAAATTCTGAATTCTACCAAACTTTAAAGAACTGACACCAATCCTTCTCAAACTATTCTTAAGAATTGAAGCACAGGATATTCTTCCTAACTCACTCTACAAGGACAATACTACCCTGATATCAAAACCACATAAGAAAACTACTGGCCAATATACCTGATGAACACTGACAGACAAATCCTCAAAAAATTACTAGCAAGTTAAATCCAATAACACATCAAAATTTAATACAGCATGATCAAGTAAGATTTATTCTAGGGATGCAAAAATAGTTCAGCATATGTTGATCTAGTTTGAATGTTTATCACCTCTAAATCTCATATTGAAATTTGATTATCAGTGTCAGAGTTCGGGTCCAGTGGGAGCTGTCATGGGGGTGTATCCCTCATGAATGCCTTGAGGTAATAAGTGAATACTTGCTCTACTGGTTCTTGCTATATTGGCATCTAATCCAAGCAGATTTTTGTGTTATGCTTCTTGAACAGCCTGCAGAACTATTAACCAAATAACCCTCTTCTTTATAAATTACCCAGCATCAGATATTCCTTTATAGCAATGCAAAATAAACTAATATATATGCAGATTAATTTATGTGATACATTACATAAACAGCATGAGGGACAAAATCAGGTCAGCATCTCAACAGATGTAGAAAAAACATTGGATAAAATTCAACATTGCTTCATGATAAAAATGCTGAACAAATTAGGCATAGAAGGACCACACCTTAACATAATAAAGGCAATATATGCCAAAGCCACAGAGACCATTATACTGAATGGGGAAAATCTGAAACCTAAGAATTGGATCAAGACAAGGATGACCACTTTGATCACTCCTATTTAACATAATAGCAGAAGTTCTAGCCATCACAAACAGGCAAAAGAAATAAATAAAATGTGTACAAGTTATTTAAAAAGAAAGTCAAATTGTCTCTTTGCAGATGATATGACCTTATGCATACAAAATCTTAAAGATTCTATCAAAAAACTCATAGAACTGATTAACAAAGTCAGTAAATTTGCAGAACATCAAATAAATATACAAAATCAATAGCTTTCTATATACCAATAATGAACTAGCTGAAAAATAAATTTAATGCAATTCTGTTTGTAATAGCTACAAAAAAATCTAAAATGTCTAGGAATAAATTTGAACAAGGAAGTAGAAGATATCTACAAAGAATATTACAAAACACTGGTAAGAGAAATTGAAGATCACACAAAGAGACATCTCAATGCTCATTGTTAATAGTAATATTGCTGCAGTGATCATACAGTCCAAAGCAATCTATAGATTCAATGCAATATTTATCAAAATACCAACGGCATTCTTCATAGAAATAGGAGAAAAGTATTATCAAATTTGTATGAAACCAGAAAAGACCCAAATAGCTAAAGCAATAAGCAATCCTGAGCACAAAGAACAAAGCTGGAGTCATCACATTACCTGAGTTCAAAATATACTACATAGCTATAATAATGAAAACAGCATCATATTGGTACAAAACCAGATACATAGACCAATAAAAGAGAATGGAGAACCTAGAAATAAATCCGTGTATTTTGAACCAACTGATTTTTGACAAAGATGCCAATAACATATATTAGGGAATGGATACTCTAATCAATAAATCATGCTGGGCAAACTAGATACCCATATATGGAAAAGTAAAACTCTAGCACTATTTTTCAAGAAATTATCTAAAAATGGATTAAGAAAAACTTAAAAGTAATACTCAAAACTATAAAACTACTAGAAGAACTCACAGGGAAAATGCTTCAGATCATTAGTGTATCAAAGATTTTATGGCCAAGACCTCAAGTACCTCAAGACCCAAGACCTCAAGAAGACCAGAAGAAAAATGATAGCATATTGAACTAGAAGGCTTCTGTCTAGCAAAGAAAACAGTCAACAGCATGAAGAGACAACCTGGCGAATAAGAGAAAATATTTGCAAACTATCCATCCAATAAAGGACTAATATTGAAAATATACAAAGAACTCAGCTCAACAGCAAAAACTACACAATCCTATTAAAAAGTGGGCAGGGCCGGGTGTGGTGGCTCACGCCTGTAATCCCAGCACTTTGGGAGGCAGAGGCGGGTGGATCACGAAGTCAGGAGATCAAGACCATCCTTGCTAACATGGTGAAACCCCGTCTCTATTGAAAAAATACAAAAAATTAGCCGGGCATGGTGGCGGGCGCCTGTAGTCCCAGCTACTCTGGAGGCTGAGGCAGGAGAATGGCGTGAACCTGGGGGGGCAGAGCTTGATTGCGCCACTGCACTCCAGCCTGGGCAACAGAGCGAGACTCCATCTCAAAAAAAAAAAAAAAAGTGGGCAGGCCAGGTGCAGTAGCCCACACATGTAATCCCAGCACTTTGGGAGGCTGAAGTAGATGGATTGCTTGAGGCCAAGAGTTTGAGACCAGCCTGGCTAACATAGCAAAACCCCATTTTTATTTAAAAAAAAAAAAAAAAAAAGAATGAAAGAAAAAATGGGTAAAGGGAGGGGGAGGCAGAGCAAGATAGCTGAAAAAACTCTCCCGCAATACCTTACCTCCCCAACCCCTGCACTGGAATACCCAGTGGAACAACGATATATGCAAAAATCACCTTCATAAGAACAAAAAATCAAGTTAATGATCACAATAATTGGTTTTAACATCACAGCAAGGAAAGAGGCACCGAAGAGTATAGGAAAGGCAGTCTTGAATTGGCAACACCACCCGTCCCCCATTTTCTGGCAGTGGCTGCATGGCATTAAGAGAGAATCTGTGCACTTAGGGGAGGGAGAGCCCAGCGATTCTGGGACTTTCCATTGGAACTCAGTGCTTCCTGTTATAGTCAAAAGCAGCACTGGACGGAATTCAGCTGGCACTCACAGAAAGAGCATGCAGACCATCCTTAGCCAGAGGGGAATTGTTCATCCCAGTGATCAGAACCTTAGTTCCAGCTAGCACCATCACCACAGGTTAAAATGCCCTGGAGTCCTAGATAAACTTGAAAGGCAATCTAGATCACAAAGACTGTGATTCCCGGGCAAGTCGTGGTGGCGACTTGCTAAGAGTCAGTGGATTTGGCGCACATATGACATAGTGAGCCTCCAGCTGGGGCAGCCAAGGGAGTGCTTGTGTCATCCGTCCCCCAACCCCAGGCTGTGCAGTTTGCAACCCCCAGGGAGACTCTTTCCTTCTGCTTAACAAGAGGAAAGGGAAGGGTAAATAGAACTTTGTCTTACAACTTGGATACCAGCTCAGCCATAGTAGAATAGGGCAACAGGCAGACTCCTGAGGTCCTCCTTTCAAGTCTTATCTCTCACATGGCAATTCTAGACACACCTTAGGCCAGAAAGGAATCCACTGCCTTGAAAGTAAGGACTAGTTCTGGTATGATCCATCACCTGCTGACTAAAGAGACTTTGTGCCTTGAATGAACATAAGCGGTAGCCGTGCAGTACTTGCCATGGATGAGATACAGTGCTTTTCTGGCTTAAGGTGTGACCTAGCACATTCCCAACTGTAGTGACAATGTGGGGAGACTCCTTCTGCTTGAGGAAAAGGAAAGGAAGAGTAAAGAGGACTTTGTCTGACAGGTTGGGTACCAGATCAGCCACAGTGGGGTAGAGCACAAAGTGGGCTCCTGCGGTCACCAATTCCAGGCCTTGTCTTATCTATGGGCTTTTCTGGGCCCACCCTGGAATAGAGGAGAGAACAGGCATGGAAGTATTTGCCACAAGCTTACTGAAGAGAGAGACCCAAGCATGGAAGTATTTGCCACAAGCTTATTGAAGAGTGCTTGGGACTTGAGTGAGCATTGATGGTAGCCAGGCAGTACTCACTGTAAGCCTGTGGTAGCAGTGGCCATGGGGAGAGATTTCTTCTGCCTGAGGAAAGGAAAGAGAAGAGTGGGAAGGACTTTGTCTTGTAGCATGGGTGCCAGCTCAGTCACAGTAGAATAGATCACCAGTAGAATCTCAAGGTTCCTGACTTTAGGCCCAGGCTCCCAGACAGCATCTCTGGACAGACACTGGGTCAGGAGGAGCTTCTTACCCTCAAGGAAGGACACAAGTCTGGCTAGATTCACCATATGCTGATAGAAGAGCCATTGGGCCTTGAGTGAACATTGGCAGTAATGAGGCAGTGTTTGCCATGGGCCTTGGATCAGACCGAGTGCTGTCCTGGCTTCAGGTCTGACCCAGTACGGTCCCAGTGATGGTGGCCACAGGAGTGTTGTGTCACCCCTCCCCCAGCTCCCAGCAGCTCAGTATGGAGAAAGAGACTTTGTTTGGGAGAAAGTAAGGGAAAAAACGAGTCTCTCCATGTTAATCCAGTGAATCCCCTCTGATCTTACCCGAGATCACCAAGGCAGTACCTCTATGAATTTGCAAGGGCCACATACTTACTGGGCTTGGGGTGCCCTCAACGTAGATTCAGCTGCAGTGACCAAACATTTTGATCAAAACACAATTCCCTTTGAACTCTTGGACAGCCTTTCCAAGAAGGATGGGTACAAATAAGTCCAGACTGCAAAGATGAAAATAAACACCTAACTCTTCAATGTCCAGGTATCAACAAACATCCACAAATATCAAGACCATCCAGGAAAACAGACCTCACCAAACGAACAACCTAAGGCACCAGTGACTAATCCTAGAGTGACAGAATATGTGATCTTTCAGACAGAGAATTCAAAAATAGCTTGAATTGGGAAAGCTCAATGAAATTTAAGATAACACAGAGAAGGAACTCAGAATCTGATCAGATAAATTTAACAAAGAGAGAAAAATATTTTTTAAAATCAAGCAAAAATTTTGGAGCTAAAAATGCAATTGACATACTGAAGTATGCATTACAGTCAATTTATCTGATCGGATAAACAACCTAACTTTGGGTCATAAAGAATAAGAAGAGCAAGAGCAAACCAAACCCAAAATTAGTAGAAGACAGAAAATAGTAAAGATAAAAGCAGAAATAAATGAAATCTAAATTAAAAAAAACACAAAATATCAACAAAATAAAAAGTTGGTTGTTTAAAAAGGTAAATAAAATTCATAAATCTTTAGCTAGACTAAGAAAAAAGAGAGACAATCCCCTCTGAAAAATAAAATCAGAGGTGAAAGGGAGACATTATAACTGATACCACAGAAATTCAAAGCATCATTAGAGACTACAATGAGCAATTATATGCGAATATATTGGAAAATCTAGAAGAAATTGATAAATTTGTAGAACATACAACCTACCAATGTAGAACCACAAAGGAATCCAAAACCTGAATAGACCAATTACAAGTTATAGAGTTAAAGCTGTAACAAAATGTCTCCCAGCAAAGAAAAGCCTGGGACCTAATGGCTTCAATGCTGAATTTTAGCAAACACTTAAAGAACTAATAACTAATCTTACTCAATCTATCTGAAATATAGAGGTGGAATGCATACTTCCCAAACTCCTTCTATGAGGCCAGAATTACCCTGATACCAAAACAGACAAAGACACATAAAGAAAACTACAGGTTAATATCCCTGATGAACATTGATATAAAAATCCTCAACAAAATACTAGCAAGCCGAATTCAACAACATATTAAAAGTAGCATTCACCATGACAAAGTGGGATCTATCCCAGGAATGAAAGGATGGTTCAATATACACAGACCAATCAATGTCATACATTGTATCAATAGAATAAAGGACAAAAACCATATAATTATTTCAATTGATGCTAAAAAAGTTGATAAAATTCAACATCCCTTTATGATAAAAACCTTCAAATATTTGATATAGAAGGAACATACCTCAACATAATAAAGGCTATATATGACAAACCTCTTCAATCTGTACATTATACAACCGAACAGTTACAAGTTCAGAATTTGGAAGAAAAATCTCAGAGAAAACTATAAGAAGAAAGTGAAAGAGAATAATAAAATAATAGAACATACTGGCAAAGATGATTACCACAAAGAAATCCTATTTGAATTGACTTTCATCATTTTTTAGCACAATTCTCAATCCTGATCTCTTCAGCAAGTATTTAATTAAAACATGGAGTATCTACCTTGTGCTAAGCACAGTGCTAATCACTGAGATACAACGATAAACAAACCAGACAAATTTCTTGCCCTCATGCAGCTTGTATTTATCTAACAATTCTTAAAAGAAAGATATTGCTACATTGTTTTATATAGTAACTATGATATAAAAATAAATATGTATTTGGTCTCTGCCTCTGGTTTCTGACCCAGAGCTTTAAAAATTCTTATTTCCTGAGTAATGGGGCTGATAGCAGCATCCTACATAAAGTTCCTAAATCTCTTGAAATTTTCTGGGTGATGGGAGGGTCTTTTAGTCTAATAAGGCTCTTGGTGGGCTCCTGGATAGCTTCTTGATAAGCACTGGTCACCAGAAATATGAAGCCATGATTAGAAGGGTAGAATTTTCAGCCCCATACCCTCATCCTCTGGGGAGGGAAGAGTGGGCAGGAAGTAAATGAATAATCCACCATTCATACATGATAATGCTTTCATAAAACTCCCTAAACTACAGGGTTTGGGGAGCTTCTCAGTTGGTGAACACAAACATGTGCTGAAAGGGTAGCACATTCTAACTCCACAGGGACAGAAGCTCCTCTCCTCTGAACCCTGCTAGGCCTTGCTTTATGTACCTCTTCATCTGACTGTTCATTTGTATCTTTTATAATATGCTTTATAATAAACTTGTAAGTGTAGGTAGTGTTCCCCTGAGTTCTGTGACCATTAAGCAAATAATGGAACTTGAGAAGAGAGTTGTGGGAACCCCCTAATTATAGGCTAGTTGGACAAGTGTGGGGTATCCTTGGCACCAAATACTTATGGCTGGTGTCTGAAGTGGAGACAGACTTGTGAGAATGAGCCCTTAACCTGTGGGGTTTGCACTAAGGCTGATTTGTTAATGCTAGAATTAAATTAAATAGTTGGATACTCAATTGGTGACTGTAGACAACTGGAGAATTGCTTGATATGAAAAAACCTCATTTAGTGTTAGAAGTGTTGTGAGTAGAGAAACACTTTTCCCTACTACTTTAAATGACATTGTGTCTAACAGACGTTTGATAGAAAGGAGAAATATAAAGTTTACATCAGTATAAAGTGACATCCAGAAGGAGTCATTCTTGCATATTTTGGCAAATGTTCATACTTCGAATCATAGAACATATCAGTAAGGACTCAATTCAGATACAGGTTTTGATGTGTTACTATAATTTCAGAACGAATTGGTACATAAAATTGCATATCCATTCAACATACTTTGTCATTTTCAAATAGTTTTTTTTCTGGAACAACCTTCCTCAGAATGTTATGTGGCCGGTAATTTCCTGGTCAGTACTGTTTACATAAAGAAAGAGCTTTTGAATTGCCATGTCTTCATCCTGTTCCTACCTCAAGGCTTTTCATAATAAGAGTAAACAAATGTAGTACACTTTCTTGGAAGGTATAGCAATTTCACTATAAAAATGCCGGAAGTGTCAGCTTCAAAGGATGATATTAGTCATTAAATATTTTCTCTATTTTGATTGTAATGTTAAAAAAAGGTTTTTGAAAAGGCAGGTGAAAAGCCAGTTATACATCTTTATAATCATTATATTTCAAGACAATATGAAGGGAGCAGACATGAAAGTAAATGAATGGGATACATTTAGTTAGTATGAAAATATGATAATACAGATTTCAGGTCTAATTCTGTAATTTTTATTTAGTTTCACATACATAGATTAGTGATTATACTTAAAGAAAAACAAAAAATGTAGCTCTAATTTGGAGATGAAAAATCGCACACATGTTCATAATTCTAATTTAAGATTAATGCTGTCCTAATTACACCCAATGAATGTAAGCAGAAATTTTGTCTCCCAAACTAGTTTTGTCTGATTAAATATTTTTTGATGTGTTAATGCTAAACTAATAGATATATTGTGAAGAGGTTTCTAGCTAGATTATTACTTCCCGTTACATGCATTACCATGAATTGCCTACACTGTCTTCTCTTGTACCCATCAGCCTGTGAAAATTTATTTGATTACATTATAAAGTTGGTGGTGTGAGTACTGTTTGGTATATCTGCTATTCCCCATCCCCCAACAATAATAAACATATTATTATAGTTTGTGACTAACTCATGGTGGTTTAATTATATGGTGACCTAAGCAGTTAGCTCTCACAAAGAATTATTATCTTTGTCACATAATTTTTTAAAGAAATTGGTTTTTGTAACATTTAACTATGCATCATGAAGACAAATAATAAAATCGCTAGAGTCCAAACTTGTTTTTGGATATGTTTGCATAAAATAGATACGACTTAAAGATGCTGAGATGTATAAATCTTGCCAGTAGACTGTTTTTCCTATTTTTATGGATTTCCCATTATTAAAATGTGTTTATATTTCAGTTAAAAGTGTCAATGATTTAAAATTTACCATATCACTTAAAATTTTTAATAAGTTTTAATCACTGCTGTTGAAACATACTATACATTCTTTTACTTAATGGAAAAAATACCTAATAGAAAACTAACAGAACTTGGTTTCCATCTTTGATATAAAAATCTTAAACTTGTTAAGATTTTTAAAGCTATTGCCAAAGGATAATTAGCTCTGCCATGGACCAAAACAGGAATGAGATAAAAGAAAAAAAGTGACATATAAATTTAAATTCAAGACTTAAATGTACTCATGATGGAGGAATTGAACAAAATTGGATGTAGGCAGCTAGCTCATTAATTAGTAAACTGAATTATTTTATTTAGGATGAAGAGAAAATGAAATGTAGGATTGGATGAACAAAATGAAAAAGCAGGCTCACAGACTGAGATAACTATGCTGCTAGATTATTACTACTTTTTTTGACAATTCCATTAGAACTGCTACAAAAATCAAAATGACAGTTTCTTGACTTTTGACATTATATGAGATTGTATAATATGAGATTAACTTTTTGCTTTTATATCACACTTCATAAGAAAATAATCAGAACAATAATATTATCTTTAAAATAGCCATGAAAGAATACACAGGTATGATCAAAAATTTAAAACTAAAAATTTACTCATACGTTAGAAATGTAACTAAACATGAAAGAGCTGTTATAGAAAGAGAACTATCATGAATCAGTTCTGATGAAATACTCTTATGAGAATTCCAAAGCTAACTTTAATTTTTTATAAATTTTCTGGATGGCTAAGTCCATTTACAACTTAGCGGAATGCTGGTTTCATTGTAGAGCAAAACTTAATTCATATACTATTTAGTATTTATATATTGGTTGGTATGCAGAAGTTATACTAAGGTAATGTTTTATTATTTATCAAGAATTTGCTATGTAAGGATTCAATCAGTGAAATCAAGTATTTTAAGTATATTATTTTTATGTTATTTCAGCTGCATTATTATGATTACATCTTAGGAGCAGAAATTATTTTATTGCTGCATGTTATGGTATGAATGTTTGTGTTCCCCCAAAATTCATTTATTGAAATCCTAACCCCCAAGCTGATGGTATTAAGAGGTGGGGCATTTGGGGAGGCAATTATGTCATTAAGATGAAGCCCTCACCATTGCATTTAGTGCCCTTATAAAATAGTCCCAGGGGAGCTTTTTTCTGTGTCCTCACATGGTGGAGACTGTCAGTGTATTCTGTAAGAAAGCAAGTTCTTACCAGACACCTAATCTGCTGGCACCTTAATTTTGAACTTCTCACCTTTCAGAACTGTAGGGAATAAATTTATATTGTTTATGAGCTGCCCTGTTTATGGCATATTGTTATAGCCGTCCAAACAGACTGAGGCACTGTACTAAAATTATACAACAGTGTTCTCCCTTTTTCATTGTTAGAACATATGAAATTTCTGTATAAAAACAAATTTTATATTATAGTATTATTAGGGATAATAAAAATATCTTTCAAAAAGCATTTCTTGTTAAATACAAGTTGTAAATGTTTTAGATTTTAGAAGTTGCCAGAAATGAGGGCTGTTCCACAAACATCTAATTAGCAGCAAATTAAAGCCAATTAACAAAACAGGAATTTTCTGTACTGAAGAGGCATAAAATATGCTCCTCTTTAAAGTTAAATTATATAGAGAGTTTTCATGTACTCAATACTTACTCAAAAGTATTTGAAAGTAAAACAATTGGCTTAATCATTGTAAGATTTAAATTTTACATAAATTTTACTTCTCATTAATGCAGAAAATGTCTGTTTTGATGAAGATTGTTTGATAGAAGAAGTATTAATCAAGGTAAAGTGGAGTAATGCAATTATTCTTTTCCTTCGGGAAATATAAACAATAAATTCTGAGACTAGAAAATATTAACTACTACAATATTTTTCAAATTGTCTGGTAAATTATTAAATTTAAAATTTATTTTTGTGACAAATTTGAAAATTGTTTGTAGGCTCCTATGTAAGTTTAATTCAAGTAATTGAAAGTCTGAATATCTATGAGAGACTCACACCTACTTTCCCAGAAAATACAGTTCTGTTTTTATGTTAAACTGTTTAAAACATGACTACACTTTTTTTCTTTTCTCTTTAGGGAGTTCTTACTTCACATAGGAGATCAAATTTAAGATTGGTTAGCCATATGTTACAGTTCATTTTTAATCTGTATCAGATGGAAAATATATAGTAGAAATGACATATCAGTCTTTACTCAGAATACTGAAAAACATATAGTCTTCATGACTGAAGGCAGACAACTTGAGTATGTATATTTTTGAATCAAAGGGACAGACAATAGAGGGCAAAAAGACTGTAAGTTTTCCCCAAAGCAATGAAATTTAAAGGTGGAAAATTTTAAATCACTGTTTTAAAGATCTGTAACTTAATTAGCGAAAATAGTGACAATAGGATGCAAAGAGACAGAAGGAGCTGGTAAAAATCTGACCTATTCTTGGGCCATATCAGAAATTTAAAATGGTTAATTTGTGAGTGATTTCACCTGTTTGTCCTACAGCAAAACTTGATAATAATTTTAAAAGACAATTTACTACTTTGGCACATAAAGTTAAGTAGAAACAGTTAAGTCTTCAGCTAAATTTGCTTAAAACTCTAAGAGAGATTGCCTTGAACCATACTTAAATTATACAAATGTTGAGGAACACTAACCTATTTTTTTTTTTTTTTTGCCTCTTCTCAGCAGTGAAGAAACTGAATAGTCAGTGTAGCTGGACTGTGTACCAAAACTTTCTAAACACCAAGTTAATGGTGTCCTCAATTTTATATAAGATACTCTAAGTCATTAATCAGAATTAATACAAGTATTTCAATTACCATGAATATATATGAATGGCTTCATATAATTCTTAGGAAAGAATTGAGATATTTCCAGGTGGCACATATAAATTAGCAATGATTATTTTACACTTCTGATAATTAAAGACACAAGGAAGGCAAATTGCTGTGTTTTACCACATTAGCTGGGAAAAAGAAATACAAGTAGCTCTAGGATCTACTGTTTGAAACATATCAATTCATATAATCTTCAATGCTTTTAGAATAAGTTAAATACAACATTTAGAAAATCAGAATCCTGAAGTAATTCGGATATTCTGAAGATAATTTTGGAACATGGACTAACATTTAGCTTTTTGACATATCAACATTTAAAAAAATATTCATATTATTAGAATATGAATGTACTTCCTTTCATTCAAATTGCTTATACTACTGCAACAATTGAACAAAGTATTGAATTTTACATATTCAGACCACGAAGACTAAAATGCTCTTCATTTAATGGCATTTCAGAAATACAGCAAAAAAATTACAAAGGCACCGATTTTTAACATTTCAAATCGAATAAAGAAAAACTCAGATTGAAAAATAATTATTTATAGCTGTAGAATGGAAATGCATTTTCTTGTATTTAAAAGAAACTCACAATTATTTCTTATGGTGGCTCAGGCTTTTATAGTGTTTTATTGTTTACTTCTTTTGTACCTTATGGTAGTTAAATCTTATAGATGAAGGTGTGTATGTATGTGTGTGTGTATATGTAGAAAATAAAGACAGTGTTCTATAATTTAACCTTTGAAGTGGTTTTGAATTTTATGTGAATATACATTTTTAGGACTCATTCTACTCTCATCTTTTTAATTCTACTAGAAATAATTAGATTAAGACAAATTATCTAAGAAAGAATTTTATGTTTTTCTTTTTGAAGTTTTTAGATTCAAGGTATACATGTGCAGGATTGTTGCCTGCATATATTGCATGATGCTGATGTTTGAGGTACAAATGATCCTATCACCTGGGTATTGAGCATAGTACCCAATAGTTAGTTTTCCAACCCTTGCCCCCTCTCACTCTCTCCTCTAGAAGTCCCCAGTTTTGACTGTTGCCATCTTTATGTCCCTGAGTACCTCTTGTTTAGTTCCTTTATGTCCCTGAGATCCCATTGTTTAGTTCTCACTTATAAGTGAGAATATATGGTATTTGGTTTTCTGTTACTGCATTAATTCACTTGAGATAATGGCCTCCAGCTGAATCCACATTGCTTGAAGGGACATAATTTTATTCTTTTTTATGACTGCATAGTATTCCATTCTGTATATATACCACATTTTATTTATCTAATTTACCATTAATGGGCACCTAGGTTGTTTCCATGTGAACATGTAAGTGCATGTGTCTTTTTGGTAGAATGGGTTGTTTTCTTTTGGATATTCATTCAGTAATGGGATTGCTGGGTTGAGTGGTGGTTCTGCTTTTAAGTTCTTTGAGAAGTCTCCAAACTACTTTCCACAATGGCCGAACTAGTTTACATTCTTACCAACCGTGTATAAGCATTGTCTTTTTTTCACAGCCTTGCCAGTATCTGTTATTTTTTGACTTTTTAATAATAGCCATTCTGACTGGTGTGAGATGGTATTTTATTGTGGTTTTTATATGCATTTCTTTGAGGATTAGTGATGTGGAGCATTTTTAATTAAAAAATAATATTTAAATAGTAATTTGAACTATGTATTTTAATATGAAAAGATTAAATTGAGATAATAGATAAAATTACATGAAAAATATTTATAATTATCTAATGGGTAATGTTCAATTCTGTAAAGTTATATATTTTTAAAATAAAAAGCAGTGATAACATAATATATACCACTGTAAACAGGACTGGCATGGTTGGGTCCAAGCTTCTACTTTTCTCTAAGAAAGTTTTTTGGCCTCCAGATTTAAAAGAAACTTGCAATTATTTCTTATGGTGGCTCAGGCTTTTACAGTGTTTTATTGTTTACTTCTGTTGTACCTTATGGTAGCTAAATCTTACAGATGAAGGTGTGTGTGTGTGTGTGTGTGTGTGTGTGTGTGTGTGTAGAAAATAAAGGCATGAGTAAAGATAATGTAGATGAAAGATTCTGATTCAATCACTGATTAGAGATTATATGAGTACTTCGAAATTTTGATACTGATACAAAAATCTATGGTATTGTTTTATCATGATGTTAAATGAAATAATTTATGTAAACTCTTTAGCATAGTGCATTACTCCTAGAAAACAATAAATACAGAGTAACTATTATTACATTATGAGATGTCAGTTCCTCATACAAACACATGTCCCACCAATGCCATCCGCTAAAATACTAGAAACAGGACATATAATTTTTTCCTGTTACCAATGTACAGTGAAGGGAGAAATGACCTTACTGAAAATAGACTTAATATTCCACAAATAACTTCTCTGTAAAGAAGTAGACTGATACTTATTTTAAAAATTTACATAGCTATGTTCCAAGTTCAAGAAAAGTTATTTTAGACTACAAAATTGATTTTCCTGTTATGTAAAAAATAGCCTTGTATCTGAATCTAGCTGCACAATTTACTCAAAATGTCACCTTGGAATATAAAAGTTTGTTTGACTACCCAAATGAAAATAAAAAGGTAATTTTGAATGTCTCACTGTAACTTATACTGTACTGTGCAAGTTAAAGAATAGAATTTTCACAATTAGTTGTCAAATGATTGCCAAATTGTGCTATAAGTTGATTTAACCCAAATGCAGGCCTATTACTGGTTAAAGTGAGCCCTCTCATTATTTCAGACAAATAGAACTTGTGTCTTCATTTCTGAAAAAAGTCTACATTAAAATGTTAACCAATTAGAATAAAAATTAAAAATGCTATTGTTTATTCAATATTTTCAATTTCCAAAATTAGAATATTTTATAACAGAGGTTCGGCTGGGCGCAGTGGCTCACGCCTGTAATACCATCACTTTGGGAGGCCGAGGCGGGTGGATCAGCTGAGGTCAGGAATTCGAGACCAGCCTGACCAACATGGAGAAACCCCATCTGTACTAAAAATACAAAATTAGCCGGGTGTGGTGGCATGCACCTGTAATCCCAGCTACTCGGGAGGCTGAGGCAGGAGAATCACTGGAACCCGGGAAGCAGAGGTTGCAGTGAGCCAAGATCGCGCCCTTGCACTCCAGCCTGGGCAACAAGCGTGAAGCTCCATCTCAAAAAACAAAAGGCAAATAGAGGTTCATGAGTAGTAAAATGTCATGTTTTTCCTATTTTATACATATTTTATTTTTGATCAGAAACATCACAATTTATTAAATATCAAATGAGTCTCAGGATTATGTTGATTGTGATGGCTAATATTTCTGCCAAGTTGAACTTTATAGTATGCTAAAATACAATATTTTATTTAGTTTTTAAATGTGTAAGAAAATATTTGACTTAACTGATAGTTTAAATATCTTTGAGTCTTTAAAATAATGTACAATAAGAATGTACAATAAGAATTGTTCATTAAAATAATATACAATGTACAATATAAAATGATGTATAAAAATATAAAATAATGCACAAGAAAAGCAAATAACCAATTAAAAAAATGAGAAATAGATCTAAACAGATACTCCATCCTAGAAGATACACAAATAACAAATAGACATATGAAAAAATAGCATCATATGACATTAGGGAACTGCAAATTAAAACAACAATGGGATACCACTACACAACTCTTAGAATGGCTGAAAACCAAAACATGAACAATGCAAATGCTGGCTAAGAGGTGAAGCAAAAGAAAAATTATTCTTTGTTAGTAGGAATGCAAAATGATACAGCCATTTTGGAAGACAGCTTTGTAGTTTCTTCTAAGAATAAACATACTTATACCATAAGATCTAGCAATCTTACCTCAGTGTCTACCCAAATAAGAGGAAGACTTATATCTACAAAAAAACCTGCACATAAATGTTTATAACAGCATTATTCGTAACTGCCAAAACATGAGCTTAACCAAGATGTTCTTTAATAGATGTATAGATAAACAAATTATGGTATATCCATACAATGGAATATTATTCATCTATAAAAAGTAATCCATTATCAAACCATGAAAACACATGAAGAATTTTAAATAAATATTGCTAAGTGAAAGAAGCCCATTGGAAAAGCCTTCATACTGTGTGGCTCCAACTTTATGACGTTCCAAAAATGGCAAACATATGGAGACTATAAAATGATCTGTGGTTTCCAAGAGTGCAGGGGGAAACAGGGGAGATATAAATAGGTGGAACACAGGTATATCAGTGAAAATGTTTTGTATGATATGGTGTATACATGTAATTATATATTTGCCAAATCCTACAGAACCATACAATACAAAATGTGAACCCTGATGTAAACTATAAACTTTAATAATAATATATCAATATTGGCTCATCAATTATAACAAATGTGCCACACTGATCCAATATATTAATAGTAGAAGATATGTTGGGGGAAAAAGGATCACATGGAAACTCTGTTCCTTCTACTCAATTTTTTCATAAACTTAAAACTGCTCAAAAAATAAAGTCTACTAATTTGAAAAAAGAAAGCTAATAAAGGCTTAACATCTCTAATCCAAAAATCTGAAACCCAAAATGCTCCAAAATCTGAAACTTTGTGAGCACTGATATGACACTGCAAGTGGAAAATTCCACATGTGACCTCATCTGCCAGGATTCAGTCAAAATTCAGTGCAGAACACACAGTTTATTCAGTACCTGTCAGGAAAAAAAGACCCTCCTAGCCCCCTTCATCTGCAATATATCTTTTCTGAGCATGCCCAGATTCCTCCCTACAACCATGCCCACAAAGGGAATTACAATGGCACATATGTAAGTTGGAAATTACAATGGCACATATGTAAATTTGGATGTGTCAAAGGCAGGTTCCCTATGATGCTCCACATGGGGCCATGACCTACTTGTATTACTGTGTATTTTTGATGATTCTCTTTCTGTGATGTAAAAATGTGGATAATGTCAAAACGGCATAAAGATAACTCCTATGGGCAACAATGATAAAAAAAAAAGAGGAAGCATTTATGTTTATCTATAGCACAGAAAGTCAAGCTATTGAAGAAAATCAGTATGGTGTTGGAATAACCACCATCTATGACCTGAAGAAACAAAAGAACAAACTGTTGAAGTTCTATGCTGATACTGATGAACACATATTAAGTAAGACTAGAAAAGCACTACATAAAGCTAAAAGTGAATAACTTGATAGTATATTTAAAGAGTGGGTGTATTAATCTGTTATCACACTGCTAATGAACACTTACCCAAGACTGAGTAATTTATAAAGGAAAGAGATTTAATGATCTCACAGATCCACATGGCTGGGGAGGCCTCACAATCATCTAGGTGGGCAGAAGATAAAGAAAGAGCAAAGGCACATCTTATATGGTGGCAGGCAAGGGGCCTTGTGTAGGGGAACTCCCCTTTATGAAACCATCAAATCTTGTGAGACTTATTCACTATAATGAAAACAGCAAGGGAAAGACCCACTCTATGATTGATTACCTCCCACCAGGTCTCTCCCATGACACATGGGAATTATGGGAGCTACAATTCAAAATGAGATTTGAATAGGGACACAGCCAAACCGTATCATCCTACCCCTGGCCCCTTCCAAATCTCATCCTCACATTTTGAAACCAATCATGCCTTCCCAATAGTCCCCAAAAGTCTTAACTCATTACAGCATTACCTCGAGTCCACATTCCAAAGTCTCATCTGAAACAAGATGAGTGCTTTCTTCCTATAAGCCTCTAAAATCAAAAGCAAATTTGTTACTTCCTAAATACAATGAGGATACAGGCATTGGATAAATACAGCCATTCCAAGTGGGAGAAATTGGCCAAAACAAAGGGGCTATGGGTCCCATGCAAGTTGGAAATACTGTGGGGCTATAGGCCCCATGCAAGTCTAGAATATTGTGGGGCAGTCAAATGTTAAAGTTTCAAAATGATCTTCTTTGACTCCATGTCTCATATCCAGGTCATGCTGATGCAAGAGGTGGGCTCCCATGACCTTGGGCAACTCTGCCCCTGTGGCTTTACAGGGTACAGCCCTGCTCCCGGATGCCTTCATGACTGGTGTTGAGTGTGTGTGGCTTTTCCAGGCATGTGATATAAGCTGTTCGTGGATCTAACATTCTGGGGTCTGGAGGATGGTGGCTTTCTTCTCACAGCTCTGCTAGGCAGTGCCACCGTGGAGACTCTGTGTGAGGGATCACATCCCACATTTTCCTTCCACACTGCCCCAGCAGAAATTCTCCATGAGGGCTCCACCCCTGCAACACACATCTTCCTGGCCATCCAGGCATTTCTGTACATTCTCTGAAATCTAGGCAAAGGTTCCCAAACCTAAATTCTTGACTTCTGTGCACCTACAGGCCTAAAACTACATGTAAGCCACCAAGGTATGGGGATTGCACCATCTGAAGCCATGGCCTGAGCTCTATGTTGGTCCTTTTTAGCCATGGCTGGGATCCAGGCACCAAGTCCTGAGACCGCACAAAGCAGCAAGGCCCTCAATCTGGCCCACAAAACTATTTTTTCCTCCTAGGCCTCTGGGCCTCTGATGGGAGGGGCTGCTGTGAAGACCTCTGATGTGCCCTGGAGACATTTTCCCATTGTCTTGGTGGTTAACATTTGGCTCCTCATTACTTACGCAGATTTGTGCAGGTGGCTTGACTTTCTCCTCAGAAAATGGGTTTTTCTTTTCTATCACAAGGCTACAAATTTTCTGAACTTTTATGCTCCACTTCCTTTTGAAAAATAAGTTCCAATTCCAAACAGTATCTTTGTGAATATGTAAAACTGAATGTTTTTAACAGCATTCCAATCACCTCTTAAATGTTTTGCTGGTTAGAAATTTCCTCCACCAGATCCCCTAAATCATCTCTCTCAAGTTCAATGTTCCACAGATCTCTAGGGCAGGGGCAAATGCCGCCAGTCTCTTTGCTAAAGAATAACAAGAGCCACCTTTGCTCCAGTTCCCAACAAGTTTGTCATTTCCATCTGAGACCACCTCAGCCTGAACTTTATTGTCCGTATCACTATCAGCATTTTGGTCAAAGTCATTCAACTTGTCTCTAGGAATTTCCAAACTCTCGCACAACTTCTTGTCTTCTTTTAAACCCTCCAAGCTGTTCCAACCTCTGCTTGTTACACAGTTTCAAAGTTGTTCCACATTTTCTGGTATCTTTATAGCAGTGCCCCACTCTGGAACCAATTTACTGTATTAGTCTGTTATCATGCTGCAAATAAAGATATACCCAATACTGAGTAACTTATAAAAGAATGAGGCTTAATGGACTCACAGGTCCACATGGCTGGGGAGGCCTCAAAATCATGGAAGACAAGGGAAGTGCAAAGGGACATCTTACATGGAGGCAGGCAAGAGGGCTTGTGTAGGAGAACTCCCCTATATAAAACTATCAGATCTCATGAGACTTACTCACTATCACTAGAACAGCATGGGAAAGACCCACCTCCATGATTCAATTACCTCCCCCTGGGTGCCTCCCATGACATGTGGGAATTATAGGAGCTACAATTCAAGATGAGATTTTGGTGGGGACACAGCCAAATCATATCAGTGGGTCTATCAGCTTGTCAGTGAGAACATGCCACTTGTTGGTATGCTGATCATGAGACAAGCAGAGACATATTAAGATAAACTGAAAATTACAAGAAACTGTGAATATTGGACAGGCTGGTTTTAAAACTTTAAGAAAAGACACAGCATTAAATTTTTAAAGATTTGTGTTGAAAACGTATCTGCTGATCATGAAGCAGTGGAGAAATTCATTGATGAGTTGGCCAGGGTCATCACTGATAAAAATTTGATGCCAGAACAGTCTATACTGCTGATTAAACATCACTGTTTTGATATTATTGTTCCAGAAAGACACTGACTACAGCTGATGAGACAGCCCCTACAGGAATTAAAGATGTCAAGGACAGAGTAACTGCACTGGTATGTGCTAATGCAGCAGGCATGCCTAAGTGTAAATTTGCTGTGATAAGCAAGTTTCTGTCCTCACAGTTTTCAAAAACAAAAAAATGAATTCTTATCAGTGTTTTATTATGCTAACAAAAAGACATGGGTGGGCCTAGCACAATGGCTCACACCTGTAATCCCAGCACTTTGGGAGGCCAAAGCAGGTGGATCACGAGGTCAGGAGATCTAGACCATCATGGCTAACATGGTGAAACCCTATCTGTAATAAAAATACAAAAAAATTAGCCAGGCTTGGTGGCGGGCACCTGCAGACCCAGCTATGCGGGAGGCTGAGGCAGGAGAATGGTGTGAACCTGGCAGGCAGAGCTTGCTGTGAGCTGAGATTGCACCACTGCACTCCAGCCTGGGGGACAGAGCGAGACTCTGTCTCTAAATAAATAAATAAATAAATAAATAAATAAATAAATACATAGATATGGGTCACCAGGGACATCTTTTTGGTTAGTTTCACAAACATTGTTACCAGTGGCTTGTGCTCACTGCAGAGAAGCCAGACTGGATGACAACTGCAAGATTTTATTATTCCTCAACAACTGTTCTGCTCATCTTTCAGCTGAAATTCTCATAAAAATAAAGTTTATGCCATGTACTTTTTATCAAATGTGACTCCATTAATTTAGCCATGTGACTGAAATATCCTTAGATTAATGAAGAGTAAATATAAAAACACCTTCTTGAATAGCATACTAGTAATAGTGAACAGAGGCATGGGTATGAAGGTTTTCAGAAAGAGTTTAGCATAAAGAATGGTGTATGTGCTGTTGTCAATGCTTAGAACACAGTGACTAAAGAAACAGTTGTGCATGCATGCCTGGCACAACCTCTGGCTTGTCACTATGTACAATGATAATGATGAACAAGGTGGTGATTTTGGAGGATTCTGTCCACCAAGTGAGGAAAAAGATGGTTGACCTAATCACACATGCAAAAAAAATGTACCTTCACAGCTCTTAAGTAAGCTGGAAGAAGTAGATATAGAAGAAGTTTTAACACTGATAATGAGGCTACAATACTTTATTCACTGGCTGGTGGTGAAATAGCTGAAATTGTTCTGAATCCAGGTTATTGTGATCTAGTGACTATAAAGGTGATGTTAACACTGTAGAAAAAGTGCCTATAGACAACATGGTGAAAATGTGTGATGGGCTTATTAAAGGACTACAGTAGCATGCATTCATAAAAGAACAAGAGATCATGTCAGTTTATAAAATCGAAGAGAGAATTCTAAGACAAAAGTTGTTATTAATGAGAAAGTTAACTCTGGTAGAAACATTTTAAAAAGCCATCATGCAGAATGCCTCCTCATCCATGGAGGATCCACTTCCTGGTCCCTAAACAGCTTCTGCTGTTTCTTCTCACCCAAAAAACAAAATAATGTGCACAGTAACCTTTTAGTCAAAATACAGCATCATAGATAGAGACTGAAGGCCTTTTATTGTTTGTTGTTCCAGTAGTTTAACAGCAGATCCAGGTATTCTGGTGATGCTATTGTCCTTAGTTACACTGAACATACTGTTTTTCCCACTGTATTAATGGTATGCCATATTTTTACTGTTAAGTTCTTATTTGTAAGTAATAAAATTGGTAGCATATAAATTCAGTCAAGAATGATGGCAATGCCAAACCACCACACTCTTCACAAAGGTGGCTGAGATAGTGATACCTTTGCTTTCTGATGGTTCAATGTACACAAATTTTGTCTTATGCATAAAATTATTTAAAATATTGTATAAGATTACCTTTAGCCTATGTATATAAGGTGTATATAAAACATAGATGAATTTCATGTTTAAATTTGAGTTCCATTCCCAAGACATTTCATAATGTATATGCAAATTTTCCAAAATCCAAGATCCAAAACACTTCTGGTCTAAGGCATTTTGGATAAGAGCTACTCAACCTATAGTTATTTAGCATCTCCAAAGTCTTAAAATTAGATTTTTAAAATAAGTTAATATGTTAATTAATTAAGATAATTAGTTAAATAGAAAATTACAGAGAATGGCAAGGTAGTCTTTAACCTGGAAGAGTTTGGACATACATGGATTTAGTTTCAAAAAAGAAATGATTTACTCAAAATGAAGGCAAAGCATCTGCAGTAATTTTAGGCTTTTTAAATTCTTTTTTTTTTTGAGACTGTAAAAAACAGAATTTCAAGCATATTTCAAGTATATGTGTGCTTTTTTTAATTGGATATTCTTAATAGGGACAAGCCCCTACTTTGGGATCAGAAGAGTCCTGAGTTTGATCTTTGCCACAGATGACACCCAGCTGTATAACATCAGCAGGTCAATTGCTAAGTTTATTTTCTCTTATTTAAGAAAAGGATAGAAGGGGAGTGGCCAAGCTGGCCAACTAGAAGCAGCCAGAGTGTGTGGCTGTCACAGAAAGGAACAGAAGGGGTGAATAAAAACAACATCTTCAACTGAAACATCCAAGTGCTCTCATTGGGATTAATCAAGGAAACAAATTGACTCACAGAGAATGAAGAAAAGCAAGACAGGACAACAGCCCAACTAGGAGCAACAGGGAGCCAGGGGACCCCCCCCACCCAGGGAAGTGGTGAGTAAATGAGTGACCCCAGGAAACCATGCTTCTCCCACAGATCTTTACAACCCTCAGGTCAGGAGATCTTGTGAACCCACTCCACTGGGGCCTTCAGCCTTCAGTCTGACAGAGCTACATGGAGTCTTGGCACAGCAGCCGCTCAGGCATGCATGGAGACACTGGAACCTTAGATAATTGGGCTTTCTGGCAAAAGTAGCGGCAGCTTCAGCAAA
Source organism: Pan paniscus (assembly GCF_029289425.2). Lineage (NCBI taxonomy): Eukaryota > Metazoa > Chordata > Mammalia > Primates > Hominidae > Pan > Pan paniscus. Next base: position 105,866,213 of record NC_073256.2, read on the forward strand.
GTGGAAGCTTAGGCTTTTGTATGTTCCCCTAGGAAAGAGGCTGAATCCAGGGGGCTGAGCAGCAATGGCCCCCAGGCCCCACTCCCATGGCACCTCACAATAGAAGCCACACTGGATTGCAATTCCAGCCAGCTACCAGTAGTGGCATTACACTTCCTAAAAAGGAGCTCCTGAGGCAAGGGATGGGCCACCATCTTTGCTGTTTGGGCACCTTAGCAATTCCAGCCTTCAGGCTTTGGAGAGTCTGAGCCAACCTGGGGTGGAAGGGATCCCCAAGCACAGCACAGCTGCTCTACCAAAACTTGTGGCCAGACTGCTGCTTTAAGCCAGTGCCTAATTCCATTCCTTCTCACCGGGTGGGACCTCCCAACTGCAGCATCCAGCCACCCCTACCCAAGCTCTCCAGCCAACAGAGATCTGAATTCCCCCTGGAATGGCACTCCCAGAGGGAGGAGCAAGCCACCATCTTTGCTGTTGGGCAACTTAGCTGTTCCAGCCTTTGGGCTTCAGAGTGTCTGAGGTGATCGAGGGCTGAAGTGGACCCCCAGCACAGTACAGCTGCTCTAACAAAATGTGTCCAGATGCTTTTTTAAGTGGATCCCCATCCTGTTCCTCCTCACAGGGTGGAACTTCCCAACTGAGGCCTCCAGCCACTTCTTACAAGTGCCTTTGGGCTGGCAACAGGTCTGTACCTCCCTGGGACAAAGCTTCCAGAGGGAGGGACAGGCGGCCATCTTTCCTGTTTTGCAGTCTTCACTGGTGACACCTCAAGGTTCTGGAAAATCTGAGGTGACTAGGGACTGTAGTGGGCCCTAAGCAAACCACAGTAGCCACACGGAAAAGTGGCCAGACTCACTGGGCAGTCCTCTAGTCTTGGGCCTCCAGCCACCCCCATATCTCCTCACTGGGCAGGTCCTCTAGGCCTGGGCCTCCAGCCACCCCCCATCCCCACCAGAGCTATTGAGCCAGTACCAACTCAGCAACAACCTGGAAAGAGCCTCCAATGTCACTAAAGCTTCTCAGCCACTGCCTCTGCAGTGGAACTGCTCTTGCCACCCTCAGACTAATGAAGGAGCAAAGGCCCTTCTCCACACCTCCAACAAGCTGCAGTTGACCCAAGGAGAGAAGGCCAGTTATTTCCCATGGGTCCCACACACACCCCATGGCTCACCACCAGACAGGTTTCTCCTTGCTTGGGCCCACAGCACAAACCCTCCATCTTGGGCTGACTGCACTGAGTGACTGCTGACCTGCATCTCTCTGAGGTGGAGCCCCCAGGAGTCAAGCAAACTACCTTTGGCCACAACTACTGCTAAAATTTCTTCCTCTGCTACCTCTAAGCTGGAAAGGGAACATAAATACTGTAATCACCCCAGAGCTGCAATGGGCAGCCCAGGAGTGCCAAGTTGTGAACTATAGCCAGCAATCAAGGGGGAGAGAAACCCACATTTTCAGAGCACCAAGAGGGAACAAGGCTGCAACTGAGAGGAAACAAAGGCGAGCCACACAACCAAACAAGAGTCTACCAGCTGACCTATAAGCCTAAGTGTCACCTGCTGGATAACACCTCAAAGCTTCAACATCAAAAATACCTCACTAACATACCCCCCTCTGAAACCAGAGACAAGAGGTCAGCTTCAAATTAAGACTGTACACATAGCCTCAGCCAAGTGAAAACATTCAGAAAAGAAGCCTACTGACTGTACTCAATCCCCACGGCAGTTAAAGGATCACCCACATGCTGATGTGAGAAAAAAATGCAAGAACTCTGGTAACTCAAATGTCCAGGGTGTCATATGTCCTCCAAATGACCACACCAGTTCTCCAACAAGAGTTCTTAGCCAGGTCGAACTGGCTGGATTGACAGAAATAGAATTCAGAATATGAATAGGAACAAAGATCATTGAGATTCAGAAGGATGGGGAAACCCAATCCAAGGAAAATAAGAAACACAATAAAGTGATACAGGAGCTGAAGGATGAAATAGCTGGAGTGAAAGAGAACCTAAGGAGTCTGACAGAGCTGAAAACAAAATACAGGAATTTCACAATGCAATTACAAGTATTAACAGAAGAATAAATCAAACTGAGGAAATAATCTCAGAACTTGAAGAATGGTTCTCTGAAATAAGACAGTCATACAAAAATAGAGGAAAAAGAATAAAAAAGAATGAAGGAAACCTCCGAGAAGTATGGAATTATGTAAAGAGGCCAAGTCTACAAATCATTGGTATCCCTGGAAGGGAGGGGGAGGCAGCAAACAACTTGGAAAATATGTTTCAGGATATCATCCATGAAAACTTCTCCAACCTTTCTAGAGAGGCCAACAGTCAAATTCAGGAAATACAGAGAACTCCTGGAAAATTCTACACAAGAAGAGTATCTCTGAGACACAAAATTGTCAGATTTTTCAACAATGAAAGGAAAGAAAGAATGTTAAAGGCAGCTAGAAAGAAAGGGCAGGTCACCTACGAAGTGATCCCCATCAGGCTAAAAACAAACCTCTCAAGTGAAACCTTATAAGCTAGAAGAGATTGGGTGCTTATATTTAACATTCTTAAAGAAAGAAATCTTCAACCAGGAATCTCATATCCAGTCAAACTAAGCTTCCTAAGTGAAGGAGAAATAAGACCCTCTTCAGATAAGCAGATGTTGAGGGACTTTATTACCATCAGAGCTGCCTTATGAGAGATCTTACAAGGAGTACTATACATAGAAAGAAAGTACTGCTACCAGCTAATAAAAAAACACACTTAAACACACAGAACAATGTCACACATAAACCACATAAACAAGCCAACCTAATAAGCACAACAAGCCAGCTAAAAGCACAATGACAGGATCAAATCCACACATATCAATACTAACCTTGAGTGTAAACAGGCTAAATGCCCCGCTTAAAAGACAGAGTGGCAAGATGGATAAAAAAGCAAGACCCAATCAATGGTAGGCTGTCTTCAAGAGACCCATCTCCCATGTAATGACACTCATAGGCTCAAAATAAAGGGATGGAGAAAAGCCTCCAAGCAAATGAAAAAAAGCAAAAAAGCAGGGTTTCAATTTTAATTTTAGACAAAACAGATTTCAAACCAACAATGATCAAAAAAGACAAGGGAGGGCATTACATAATGCTAAAAGGGTTCAATTCAATAAGAAGACCTAACTATCCTAAATATGTATGCACCTAACACAGGAGCACACATATTCACAGATACTTAGGGTGAAGATGAGAAAAAAAACTCCCCCTGCTTCCTTAAGCGGTAGAAGAATTTAACCATTTCAAATACACTCATTGTGTTCTGTTCTCAATAACAAAGACCTGTTCTCAAGGGAAACTGTTTTGCCAGAGCCTAACCTACCTACAGAGAAAGGGAAGATAAATACCCATCTCCAGCAACCCTCAGGATTCCTGTCTCACCTAAGGGGATTGAAGGGAAGCTGAGTTCTTGTGAAGGTCACAGCTTAGAGATACTGGGCCACTTAAAGACTGAGATATGATGTGGGAATACAGAATGTTTCTGACCCCTCAACCCTTGCCCCTGTATCTACAGACCTCCTGTATGATAACTGAAAATTAAAACTGAAACAAATGTAAGATTCAACCTTCTTCAAGAAGGAATCTCTAGGAAAACTGAAAAGTAATGTGAGAGACAAAAATGAGGTCAGAAGAGGAAAATTTAGCCCCTGATAACTACAGTTGTAACGAATGGTAAACACAGTCTAACTCTTAGCCAGAAAATCATAAACCCTAAGATGACTATAAACTTTTTAAACTTAGTGATATGTATTTAAGTTTCATCCATGTAATTTTATGGCTTAATAGCTCATTTCTTTTTTATTGTTAAAGAATATTCTGTCATATGGGTATGTTATAATTTACATACTCACATATTGGATTATATCTTGTTGCTTCAAATTTTGGGTAATTATGAATAAAGTTGTTAAAAACTTACACGTGCACAATTTTGTGTGGACATGGGTTTTCAAATCAGTTAGGTAAATGGATAGGAGTGCAATTTCTGAAAAATGTAGTAAAATTTTGTTCTTCTCTGTAAGAAACTGCCAAGCTGTTTTCCAAAGTGTCTGTATTATTTTGCATTCCTGCCAGCAATGAAAGAGATTTCTTATTGCTCTACATTCTTGCTAGCATTTTGTATTGTCAATTTTGTTTGATTAAAGCCATTGTAACAGGTATATAATGGTATCTTATTTTTGCTTAAATTTGTAATTTCTTAATTACATATTATGTTGAGCATTTTTTTCATGTAGTTATTTATCATCTGTATACCTTCTTTGCTGAGGTGTCTGTCAAGATCTTTTGCCTATTTATTTATTTATTTATTTTAACATTTATTTTCATTTCAGTGGTACATGTGCAGATTGGTTTCATAATTAAATTGTATATTGTGGTGGTTTGTTGTACATATTACTTCGTCATCCAGGTAATAAGCATAATGCCAAATAGATAGTTTTTCAGTCCTCACCTTCCTCTCACCCACCAACCTCAAGTAGGCCCTGGTGTCTATTATTTCCTTCTTTGTGTCCTTGTGTGCTCAGTTTCGAGCTCTCACTTGTAAGGGAGAACATGTGGTGTCTGGTTTTCTGTCCTAAATTAGTTCAATTAGGATAATGGCCTCCAGCTCCATCCATGTTACTGCAAATGACATGACCTCATTCTTTTTTATGACTGCATAGTATTCCATGGCATATATGTACCACATTTTCTTTATCCAATCTACCATTGATGGGCATTTAGGTTGATTCCCTGTCTTTGCTATTGTAAATGGCTGGAATGAACATATGTGTTTATATGTCTTTATGGTAGAATAATTTATATGCCTTTGGGTATATACCCAAAATGGTATTGCTGGGTTAAATGGTAGTTCTACCTTCTTTGATAAATCTCAAAAGTTCTTTCCACAGTGGCTGAACTAGTTTACATTCCCACCAGCAATGTATAAGCGTTCTCCTTTCTCTGCAACTTTGCCAGCATCTACTGGTTTTTGACTTTTTAATAATAGCCCTTCTGACTGGTGCGAGATGGTATCTATCTCATTGTGATTTGGATTTGCATTTATCTGATGATTAATGATGTCGAGCCTCTTTTCATATGTTTGTTGGCTACATATATGTCTTCTTTTTAAAAGTATCTGTTAATGTCGTTACTTTTTAATTGGGTGGTTTGCTTTTTGATTGTTAATTTGTTCAAGTTCTTTATTGATTCTGGATATTAGACCTTTATCAGATGCATAGTTTGCAAATATTTTATCCAATTTTGTGGGATATTTATTTACTCTGTTGATAGTTTCCATTGCTGTGTAGAAACTCCTTAGTTGTATTAGGTCTCATTTGTCCATATTTATTTTTGTTACAATTGGGTTTGAGGACTTAGTCATAAATTATTCCCTAAGGCTGATATCCAGAATGGTGTTCATTAGGTTTCATTCAAGGATTTTTATAGGAAAGGGTCCAGATTCAGTCTTCTGCATATGGCTAACCAGTTATCCCAGCACCATCCACTGCTTGTTTTTGTCAAGATCAGATCATTGCAGGTATGTGACTTTATTTCTGGGCTCTCTTTTCTGTTCCATTGTTCTATGTGTCTCTTTGTACTAATATCATGCTGCTTTGGTTACTGTAACCTTGTAGTATAGTTTGAAGACAGGTAATGTGATGCCTCCAGCTTTGTTCTTTTTGCTTATGATGCTTTGGCTATTGTGCTCATTTTTGGTTCCTTGTTAATTTTAGAATACTTTTTTCTAATTCTGTGAAGAATGTCATTGGCAGTTTGATAGAAATAACACTGAATTTGTACGTTGCTTTGGACATTATGGCCATTTTAATAATATTAATTCTTCCTATCTATAAGCACAGAATGTTTTTCTATTTGTTTGTGTAGTCTCTGATGTTTTTTAGCAGTGTTTCATAATTCTTATTGTAGAGATCTTTCACCTCCCTCATTAGCTGTATTCCTAGGTATTTTATTTTTGTGTGTGGCTATAGTGAATGTTGCTCATTTTTAAAATTGGGTTGTTTATTTTCTTATTCTTGAGTTTCAAGTGTTCTTGTATATGTCACATATATATCAGATATTTGTTTTGCAAATGTTTTTTTCTGAGTCTATGACTTGTTTCTTTTATTCTCTTTGCAGTGCCTTTTTCATAGTAAAAGTTTTTAATTAAAAAAGTTTCATATCATGTTTTTCTTCATGGTTTGTACTTCTGATATTTTATCTACAAAGTCAAGCCAAAAGCAAGATCCCCCATATTTTCTTCTGGAAATTTTATAAGTCTAGGATGAATTCTAACTTAATTATTTGTGTAAGGTGCAAGTTCAATGAGGTACATTTTTGTATATCAATGTCCACTTATTCCAACATCATTTGTTGGAAAAACTAATCCTTTACATTTAAATTGCCTTTGTCAAAGATCAGTTGACTATATATGTTTGGGTCTATTTGTGGCATTTATATTTTGTTCTATTTATGTATTTCTATATTCTTTGACCAATACCATGCTGTCTCGATAACAGTAGACATATAGTAAGCCTAGAAATAGATTGTGTACATCACATATACTCAAACTTGGTTCTTCTTAAGTTTTTGTTGGCTATTCAAGGTCTTTTCCCTTTTTGTATAAACTTTAGAATAAATTTTGTTTAATGTGGCATTGAATCAGTAGATCAAGTTAAGAAAAATGAACTTTTTAACAATATTGAGTTTTTTTATCCTTTCTTTTCTTTTTTTTTTCTTTTTTTTTTTTTGAGATGGAGTCTTGCTCTGTCACCAGGCTAGAGTGCAGTGCAGTGGTGTGATTTTGGCTCGCTACAACCTCCGCCTCCCAGGTTCAAGTGATTCTCCTGCCTCAGCCTCCTGAGTAGCTGGGACTATAGGCATGCACCACCACACCCAGCTAATTTTTGTAGTTTTAGTAGAGATGAGGTTTCACCATGTTGGCCAGGATGGTCTCAATCTCTTGACCTTGTGATCCACCCACCTCAGCCTCCCAAAGTGCTGGGATTATAGGCATGAGCCACCGTGCCCGGCCAACAATATTGAATCTTTTAATTCATGACCTATCTTTCCATATTTAGAGCTTCTTCAACTTTTTTCATTAGTATTTTATAGTTTACTCATATATTGGTTTTTAAATATATTTTGTTAGATTTATACCTGAGTATTTCTTTTTTAGTGATATTATAAATGACCTGTTTTCAAATTTCAAATTATAAATATTCCTTGCTTGTATATAAGAAAGCAACTGAATTTTTTTTTTTTTTTTTTTTTTTTTTTTTTTTTTTTTTTTTACTGTAAGCTCTGGGATACATGTGCAGAATGTGCAGGTGTGTTATATAGGTATATATGTGCCATGGTGGTTTGCTGCACCTAACAACTCATCATCTAGGTTTTAAGTCCCACATGCATTAGGTGTTTGTCCTAATGCTCTCCCTCCCTGTATTCCCCACTCCCCAACAGGCCCTGGTATGTAACGTTTCCCTCCCTGTGTCCATGTGTTCTCATTGTTCAACTCCCACTTATGAGTGAGAACATGCAGTGTTTGGTTTTCTGTTCCTGTGTTTGCTGAGAATGATAGCTTCCAGCTTCATCCATGTCCCTACAAAGGACATGAACTCATTCTTTTTTTTATGACTGTGTAGTGTTCCATGGTGTATATGTGCCACATTTTCTTTATCCAGTCTATCATTGATGAGCATTTGGGTTGGTTCCAAGTCTTTGCTATTGTAAATAGAGAAAGCAATTGACTTTTATATGTCAACCTTATATCCTGCAACTTTGCTATAATTGCTTATTAGTTCTAGGAGTTCTAGAAAATTTTAAATAGATTATTTTTTTGTTGAAGATTAAATATTTCTGTTCATACTCTTCTTTCTTGCATGTTTTCTGGCAGGAAGTATAATTCTTATATTTATTCCTTTACAGTGAATGTCTCTTACTGCCCCCACTTTGATGTATGTATGTGCCAGTATGTATGTAAGTATGTGCCAGTAAGACATAATAAGGCATATAACTTCTTAAGATTTATTTTTGACCATTATGAATTAAAAGGAGAAATCAGTAACAAATTTCTGGAAAAAATACCAATGAGAAATTAAATAGTGCCTGTATATTGGATAAAGGACATAAAATATATATTTCTAAATTATTTATAGAATAATGAATATTGCATCAAATCTTATATGAAGTAGTGAGAGCCAAACGTACTGGAGAAATCCAGTCTTAAATTATTTCATTTGGAAATACTGACTGGGAGGCCAAGGCGGGCGGATCACGAGGTTAGGAGATGGAGACCATCCTGGCTAACATGGTGAAACCCCATCTCTACTAAAAATACAAAAAAAAAATTAGCCAGGTGTGGTGGCGGGCGCCTGTAGTCCCAGCTACTCGGGAAGCTGAGGCAGGAGAATGGCGTGAACCCAGGAGGCAGAGCTTGCAGTGAGCCGAGATCATGCCACTGCACTCCAGCCTGGGCTACAGAGCGAGACTCCGTCTCCAAAAAACAATAAATAAATAAAATAAAAAATAAATAAAAGGAAAGTTCTGAGTCGTCATCATAGGAAGTTAAAAGAAATCAGCAAAATCTGCCTAAGAAATATAAATAAATAAATAAAATAAAAATGAAGTTATCTTAATTCACCTATGGGCTGTGGAACAGAAATCAAGCAGCTCATTATTAGAATAATTCTTTATTTGAAATTAGTGGGCTTCAGAAGTTTCAAAGGAGTATTCCAACTTGAGGAAAAGGGCTGTTTTTTTTTTTAAATAAGATGGTCACCTGATTTATAGCATAGTTTCTGGAAAATTCTCTCAAGAAATAAATTGCTCTTTTGAATTACTCGCCATTGTTTTTGCAATTTAGATTGTATCAAGGGGGTGGAGAGCAGCATTTAGGGGATTAGGTCACACGTAAGAGGGAGGAGGAGGAACGGCTGTCGGCTACGATTACATGAGTGGGCCACAGAGGAAGGTTTCCAGTTCTTCAATATCTCAGGCATGAGGTAAATAAACCTGTTGACCAGAGACTCTAAGGTGTTCTTTACTTCATGGTCCCAGGCTTCTGGTATTCATGCGTTCATATAATCCTTGCTCATAACTTCTTTGTGACTATTAGGATATGTCACAGATAATGGGATGAAATGCTCATGATTATGTTATTTTATATAAAAGACTCCATCTTGCTAGCCGACTCATTCTAGATGCTCTCTTTGTTGGTTTAATAGAATAAGTGGGGATATTGGGAAAGTGTATGTGACAAGGAAAAGCGAGAAGCTTATAGGAGCTGAGGATGACTGCAAGCTGACAAGTAGCAGGATGTTAGCATGCTCAGTCTTACAACCAAATGGAAATTCATACTGTCAACTTGGGTGGGCTTGTAAGCAGATTCTTCCTGGCCAAGCTGCTATATGCAAACACAGACCAGACCACAGCTTTATTACAACGCTGAGCTACTCAAATCAGGGGACTCAGTTAAGCTGTGCCTAGGCTTCTGACCCATAGAAACTGAAATAATAAATGTATGTCATTTTAAGCCATAAAGCTTGTGGTAAACTGATGTCCAGCCATGCATAAGTCACACAACGCCAAGGAAAAAAAAAAACTAGAAAACTGTAACATTGGTGAAAATCTATCTGTTTTCATACATGGGAGATTTTACTAAGCACAGAATGGTGAAAGACAAAATAGAACTATTGTAAATTTTAATACATATAAATTAAGAACTGCCTATAATAAAGGAAAATACACATAATATCACACAGCAATGTGCATATATTTGCAAAAATTAAATTGCATATATAGGTGCAATGTGTGTAACAAAGACAGTATAGTCAAATGAACAGCAAAAAGATGAACAACGAAACTTAAAAATTAATAGTTTTAGAAATTAATTCATTAAATAAATTATAGGAGGAAATATGTGTAAATAAAATTAGAAAGAAATAAACGTGAAAGTGACAATTATAGCAAGGTATAATTTTCTATCAACTTAGCAAAAATTTAAAATGCTTCTGTTTTTGGTGCAGTTAAATTGGCACAATTTTATGGGAGTGATTTTAAAATGTATATAATTAGCCTTAGATTATACTGTAGCACATCCTCTTAACAGTAGATTTTCCCTGGAATTCTTTTCAAGGAAATAAAAAATTTACTCATTTAACAAATAAGTGCATAACTTTATAAATTTTTACAAGGTGAACACATTATTATAACAGCATACGGGTTGAAAAACACATTACTTTCACTCCATAAACCACTTATGCCTATTTCCAGTAATTACTATTTTTCAACACCCAACTCTAAAGAAAGTATCCACTATCCTGATTTCACACACTCTCACTTACCTGACTTTTTAATTATAACTGTTTTGATGAGTGTGCAATGTAACTTGTGGTTTTATTTTGCATTTTTCTAATGGCTAAACAGATTAAATACCTTTCCATTATTTATTGGTCATATAAATATCTTCTTTTATGAAATCCTGGACAAGTTATTGGCCATTTTTCTATCACATTTTATTTTTGTTTTATTGATTGTCGAATTTCTTTATGTATTCTGAAAGAGTCGTTTGTTGGATAAATATACTGAAAATATTTTTGCTCATGCTTTGGTTTGTCTTTGCACTTTCTCAATGTGGTCTTTGACAGACAGTTCCTATTTTAATGTAGCAAAATATATCAACTCTTTCTTTATGGGTCTTGCTTTAAACGTCCTATTTAAAAAATAGTTACCTACCTTTAGGTTTGCAGATCCTCTTCTATGTTTTCCTCTAAAAGCTTTCTTTGCTTAGCTTTTAAATTCGTATTGACAATTCATCTGAGATTTATTTTTAAGATTTGTGTTAGGTAGAGATTAAGATTCTTCCTTTCCCCAGTCCCCACTCCACCCACATAAAGAGATCCAGTGTATATGTATCCAGCACCATGTATTAAGAAGATCCTTTTTCATTTGGAAATCAGTGTCTTCTTCTTTGTAGTTGCAATCCTCTAATGGTACCTGGATCTTTCTGGTGGCCAGCACTCAACCTGAAGCTATCTAGGGATGCCCCCTTGACCCCTACCACCAGTCTCATTAGCATAAAAAATCACTGTTATTATTCTGGAGGTTCCAAGAGTCTTACGCTCTTGTGTAGAAACTGGGGACAAAGACCAAATATTATTAACAGAAGATGTCCCTGCAACCCCGTATCACTCAGGAAGCTACAAAGGTTTTTATAAACTCTATTACAGGAAACTGGGGCAGAGACCACATATATATTCATTTTAGGGTACAATACCACATTTAAAATATTGTTAAATGTTATTTTTAAGTTGTTGATAATATAGAGAACACAAATAATTTTTATATGTTAACTTTGTAATTTTAAACCTTGCCAAATTCCCTCAATAATCCTAACAGTTTGTAGTTGCATTCTTTGAAGTCTCTCTATATATGACCATTTCATCTGTAAATAATGATAGTTCAAATCCCTATACATTTTATTGTATTGTATTTGCCTTATTGCACTCTTTAGAACTTTTCTTATAGTATTGCACCATATATCTCTTTTAATTTCAATGTCTTTATCTTCTTAAGGATTTGCCTCTTGAAAGAGAAAGCAGTTGTGTTTGCGTTTGTTTTCTATGCAGTCTGACAGTCTTAGTCGTCAAATGGAATCTTTAATTTATATGTATATTTAATGCAGTTATTGTTATTGATGTATCCTAAATTTTTCTGTATTTTTATTTGTTTCACATTACTATGTTCTCCTTTCCTCCTTTTTTGATTTGTTTTGGATTAAGGGTATTTTATCATTCATTTTCCCTGTGATTACCTTGTTAATTTTACATTTTTTAGTTGTTTTTAAAATATATTTTCCTAGAGACTAAAATATGTATCCTTGGATTTTAGCATATATCAATAATTTTAGAAAGTAGTCATAAAAATTGCCAAAAACATAGAAAACTTACTCCCACTAGTTTTTATAATTCATGTCATGTATTTTGACTCTACCTATATTAAAACCCGCCAGACATCATCATCATTATTATTGTAATTGTAGTACTTAGTAGGTTTTGATTTGATTGCTTGTTCAATGGCTTTTCTTTCTTTATTACTTGGTTTTTGCTTGAGATCATTTTTTTTCTGTGTGAAGAATTCCGTGAATAACTTGTTCACTGCAGGTGCATTGATGAGAAATTTTGTTTTGGTTTGAATATAAAATTCTTTATTTCACCTTCACCATCTAAAAATATACATTATAGCAGCGAGCCGAGATCGTGCCACTGCACTCCAGCCTGGCAATAGAGTGAGACTCCGTCTCAAAAAAAACCCAAAACAAACAAACAAAGAAAACCACTTGGGGAGGCCGAGGCGGGGGGATCACGAGGTCAAGAGGTTGAGACCATCCTGGCTAACACGTTGAAACCCCGTCTCTACTAAAAAATACAAAAAATTAGCTGGATGTGGTGGCGGGCGCCTGTAGTCCCAGCTACTTAAATGGCTTAATACAGTATGCTAACATGAACACCTGTGTTACCTCACCCAAGTGAAGAAATAGACGTTTGCCAAACATCTTACACATCTCGTTCATGCGCCTCAACCCAATCCAACATCCTTCCTCTTCCTAGAGAAAATAATGATTCTATCAACTGTATTAATCATCTCCTAGCATCTTTCCAAAAAGTCCTACATTCTTTTAAAGAAATATTATTTCAAGACAAAAATCTGTAACGTAAGGATGGTACTTCCCGTTGATTTAGTCATTTTTCTTGGCAATTTCAGTGTACAGAGCTATGGTACAAACATATATATTCATGAGTTCATATTAAAATTCTAATTCTAAATTAAACCACAGAGATTTTATTATTCTACACTCTATTACATTGTATTTACATGTTGAGTACATTGGTTCTAAGGAACATAGATATTGATAGAAATAGAATACAGCCATAATTAAATGTAAGATTACATATTGAGTATATTGGTTCCAAGGAACATAGACATTGATAGAAATAAAATATGCCATAATTCAATCTAAGATTGATTTCATATTTTATACACTTAACAATACTAATGATATCACCAATAGAATTATAGAAAACATAAAAATTTTCATATGCTTCTGTCATTCTCATTTTAAAAAACTTATTCTATATCTACATTGATATAACTAACATCTATTTATTACACAAAATATACTGCTCCTCTCAAAACTCATTTAATCTTAAATGGTTCTATATGTAATAATTAATAAATTCTCACCAACCTTTCTTATCACACTTCATGGTGATGTCTTTCCAGTCGTTTTGATTTTCTAAAGCTTATTCCCTGGCAAGATACTTTATGAAATTTTCAAGCAAACACAATTCCCTGATTTTTTGCATGTTGAAAAGTTTGTTATATTTATACTTTAGATTAAGTTTCTATTTTTTAAGATAAAATTCTTTACTTATACCTGCATTTTTTTACTATTTAAATATTCCAATTTTCACTGGTGTAAAAACTTGTTCTTAAAACATCTGATGATAATCTAATTTTCTTTCCCCTTATAAGTCATGTTCCTTCTTTTAGAGCACCAAAGATTTTTAGAAAAAAATGCATGCAATAATTTTACCAGAATATACTTTGGTGTTGAAAATTTAGGTTAATATTCTCAGTTTTGTGGGCCCCTTTCAAAATATAGTTTTAAATTCCATTTGAGAAAATTTTTTTGAATTATATTTTTGGTATTGTCTTATTTCTTCAATTTGATTTTCCTCCCCAGATATTACAAATATTCAGATGTTCAAAATTCTTAGGCAATATTAGCATTCCTCAATTTCCTAGAAGTTTTCACATCTTTTAAAAACTTATTTTATATTTTTAAAGTTCTTTTCCTTTTGATTTTTTATTCTGCTTGACACATTTTTTTGTGTTCATTTGCTGTGTGCTTCTTCTATTTAAGCCTTCCTTTTTAAAATAAATTTTTCTCTTTTTAATTTACTTCTGTGCTTTCCATTTTTTATATTCTTTCTTATCTTCTATAATTTTCTTAATATTCTTTATTTTGTTTTGAAATGTTATAGTTTTGTTTTGTTCTGTGGGCACCTATTTCTAGCATGTTTTCATAGTCTGTAAGAATGTTACATTAATCTACTCTCACACTGCTAAAAGAACACCTGAGACTGGGTAATTTAAAAAGGAAAGAGATTTAATTGGATCACACTGAGGCATGGCTGGGAAAGCCTCAGGAAACTTACAATCGTGGCAGAAGGGGAAGCAAACACGTCCTTCTTCACATGGGGGCAGGAGAGAGAAGTGCAGAGTGAAGGTGGGAATAGACCCTTAAAAAACCAACAGAGCTTGTGAGAACTAAATCACTATCACCAGAACAGCATGGGGGAAACACACCAATGATCTAATCATATCCCACGAGGTCCCTCCCTCAACATATGGAGTTTACAATTCACATTACAATTCAAGATGAGATTTGCATGGGGACACAGAGCCAGACCATGCCATTCTGCCCCTGATCCCTCCCAAATTTAGTCTTTCTCACATTTCACAACAAAATTACTCCTTCCCAACAGTTCCCCAGTCTTTACTCATTTTAGCAGTAACCCAAAAGTCCAAGTCCATAGTCTCATCCGAGGCAAGGCAAGTCCCTTCTGCCTATGAACCTGTAAAATCAAAACCAAATTACTTCCAAGAAACAATGGGGGTACAGGCATTGGTAAATAACTCCTGTTTCAAATGAAAGAAATTGGCCAAAACAAAGTCGCTATGGGCTCCACGCAAGTTCAAATCCCATAGGGCAGTCATTAAACCTTAAAGTTCCAAAATGATCTCCTTTGACTCCATGTCTCATATCTGGGGCACACTGATGTAATAGGTGGGCTCCCACAGCCTTGGGGAGGTCCACTCCTATGGCTTTGCAGGGTATAGCTGCATTGTGCACATGGAAAATGCCAGCTCAGGAAAGCACCCAGGAGGGCAGCTGTACCCTGAAAAGCCCTATGAAGCAATGGCCTGAGTTGTACCTTGGCTCCTTTTAGCCATGGTTGGAGCTGAAGCAGCTGGGATGCAGGGTACCATGTACCGAGACTGCACACAGCAGGGTGGCCCTGGGCCCAGCCCACTAAACCATTTTTTCCTCTTAGGCTCCAAGCCTGTGATGGGAAAGGATGCCAGGAAGTTCTCTGACAGGCTCTGGGGACATTTTCCCCCATTGTCTTGGCGATTAACATTTGGGTCCTCATTTCTTATACAAATTTCTGCAGCAAACTTCAATTTCTCCCAAGAAAATGGTGTTCTTTTTTCTATTGTATCATCAGGCTGCCAATTTTTCACTTTTATGCTATGCTTCCTCTTGAATGTTTTGCTGCTTAGAAATTTCTTCTCCCAGATGCCCTACATCATCTCTCTCAAGTTCAAGGTTCCACAGATCTCTAGGGAAGGGGCAAAATGCTACCAATCCCTTTGCTAAAGCATAGCAAGAGTCACCTTTGTTCCAGTTCCCTACAAGTTCCTCATCTCCGTCTGAGACCACCTCAGTCTGGACATTATTGCCCATATCACTCTCAGCATTTTGGTCAAAGCCATTTAACCAGTCTCTTGGAAGTTGCAAAATTTCCCACATTTTTCTATCTTCTTCTTCATCCTTTAAACTGTGCCAACCACCACCTGTTAGCCATTTCCAAGGTCACTTCCACATTTTTGGATATCCTTATAGCAGACCCTACTCTCTGCCATACCAATTTACTGTATTAGTCCATTCTCACACTGCTATAAAGAACTGCCTGAGACTGGGTAATTTATAAAAGAAAGAGGTTTAGTTGACTCACAGTTCCACATGGCTGCGGAGGCCTCAGGAAACTTACAATCATGGCAGATGAGGAAGCAAACACATCACTCTTCACATGGCAGCAGGAGATAGAAGTGCCAAGCAAAAGAGGAAAAGCCTCTTATAAAACAATCGGATCTCATGAAAACTCACTCACTATCATAAGAATAGCATGAGGGAATGAGTCTGATGATTCAATTAGCTCCCACCAGGTCCCTTCCCCAACACATGGGGATTACAATTCAAGATGAGATTTGGATGGGGACACAGAACCAGACCATAGCAAATTTTATTTTGCTTCTTAGTATATTTTTAAAATGATAATTTTGTACAGATTATATTTTGATAATCTCATATTGCTTATTTTTACATATATTATTCTAAATTTCAGATCAGGATTGGGTTCAGGAAATTTCACTTACTTTAATAGAGCTCTCTCTTTGTGGTTTTGGTAATATTATATTACATGGCAGTTTGCTTTCAGAGGTTTGTTGATACTTTTATCTTTTTGCATTATGGTCTGAACGTTCTCTTTTCTTCATCTATCCTGTTCTTCTCTTACTCAGTTTTGACTCTATTTGCGTTATTTTCTTCTGTGTGATGTTTCTGTCATGGAAGAGAGATTTGGTTGATAAATTTTGAGAGTTAATGGGCCAAAATGCTCCAACCTGTTAAACTTTCCTATGTCATGTTTCTTGTACTCATCTTCTGGTAGAGAGGGCAACATTCCTCCCTGTTCAATTGCTGTTCTCATATTGCCTATCCACAATTTGTTATGAATGCCTGTTAGCATTTTGAGGTTCTCTTATTTTTGACTCAGTTGCTACTTTCATTGCTTCCAAGAGTAATATTGGCAGCTGGCTTTTAATAGAAATGTTTAAAGCTAGAAGGCAGTAAAACAATATATTTAATGTAGTAGGGAAGATATTCCTAACAAATTAGAATTCTGTACCCAGTGAAAATGACCACAAGTGACTTATAAAAGTGATAAGTCACTATAAAAGTTATAGAGGACTTTGGGAAGAGGACAGCATCAGCATTGTTTTTCAATATCTCTAATTACCCACATAGAAAAAGAGCATCAAGATAGCAAAATAAAAAACCATGGGCAACATCTACAACACCACTAAGAAATGTATTCCTGAAAATTCCCAGCTATAGCAATTATATTCAAATGGTCAACACTGGTAAACCAATACAACTTTTCCCTAGAGATATTTGAATATTTAATATGAGAGCATTTTGCTGCATTATAGAGGTATTGCTTTTGAATTATAAGTAATTATATTTCTCACATCTAAAATTCCTTACATTGCTTTATTATTAATATAGGAACAATCATATGTTTTTGGGGGGGCAAGATTGCTGACTAGACACAGACAAGTGGAACAGCTCCCACGAAGGGACTGAGTCAACTGGTGTGCTTTTAAAAGATCTTCAGAGGGAAGGCACTTCAAGTAGACGGAGGGGAGACACACAAGCTGGGCTGAAGGGTGAGAAAGCTGGGAAACTCACACAACAGGCTATTGTGCATTGGGACTCATTTTTGAACCACAACAGCTCAGGGAGCATGGGTGAGTTGAACTGACAAGGAGCAACCCACTCTCACCACAGGACTCTGGACCTCCAGCAGGAGGGGACCACTTGACCACTATGGACATTTGAGGTGGCAGAGAGAGATGCTTAGAGACGTGGTGGGACAGCAAGCCATCTGACGTGGAGCCCAGAGGGTTTGGTGCGGGAGCATCTGGAGCAGAGCATGGCCATGGATGGCCATCCTTCTAGACTTGACTTACTCCTATGGGAGATTTTAGCCCTAGGGAACTGTTGGGCCTGATCTCTGCAGGATGGTCATGTATCAGATGGGGCTGGTCTGACCTGAGCACTTGTTGTTCTGCTGGTCTCCCCCAGGACCCCAGCCTGGTCATGCCTACTTACAGGGCAGCTTCTGTACCAGCAGAAGCAAGGTGGCCCCTATGGCTGCACACCAGCCCACATATTTCCTCCCCATACTGCAGCTTCTCCTGAGCCCATGGCAACTCCCCACATCACTTTGCTGGTGCATGTCTGCATTAGCAGGTTTGCTTTACTTGCCCTGCCAGCATGCAGAAGTGAAATATGCCACTCAACCCTTGCAGACTGTCATTGCAGATGCAGCCTTGGGGGTCACAGAGTGAGCAAGACCTGCCCCTGACAGTTCCCTACCCTTGAGCTAATGCTGTGCAGAGAGAACAGTATCCTCAACATGCCAAGCAATCACTCCTGCTTGTGAGGCACAGTGAAGTCACCCAGACCTGCAGAGGCCAGCACCCTGTCCCAAGCCAACACAATCCCCAGTGGAACGACATGCACAGTCTCTAGCAGGGGTCCCCTGCTTTCCCTCCAGGTGCCTTGTCTCAGCTGCTGTGGTGAGTTCCTGCAGGGAGGCAGGCCCCCCTGTATCCACTAGCACTCTGCTGCCGCTGCTGCATCTCAACCTTCCCCAAGTGCAATGGTTGCCAAACCTCGAGGAGCCAGAGAACATCAGGGCCCAATACAATTTTCCCACAGTTGGACCATGCAGCCCAGGAGTTTGGAGCTTAGCATTGGCCCCCTAAAATTTCCCAGAAATGAAGCCAGTTGTCTGATTCCACCTAAATCTACAATCAAATCCTTCAGGTCATCAAATAGGATTAAAGGGAAAAAAATCTAAATGTCAGCAATGACAATCTCAAAGATTGAAGGCAGATAAGCCCCCAAAGATGAGAAAGAATAAGCTCAAGAACACCAAAAACTCAATAAGCCTAAGTGCCCTCTTTTACTCAAATGACCACATCATCTCTCTAGCAAGTGTTCAGAACTGGGCTGATGCTGAGATGGCTGAAATGACAGAAATATAATTTAGAATGTGAATAGAAATGAACTACATTGAGCTACAGTAATACATTGTAACCCAATATAAGAAAACTATCAATTATGATAAAAAAAAATACAGACAAACTAGCTGGCATTGAAAAGAGTGTAACTGACCTGATAGAGCCAAAAAAACACACTACAAGAACTTCACAATGCAATGACAAACATTAATAGGAGAATAGACCAAACAGAAAAAAATAATCTCAGAACTTGAAGACTGGCTTTCTGAAATAACACAGGCAGACAAAAAGAGGGAAAAAAAGAGTGAAAAGGAATGAACAAAACCTTCAAGAAATCTGGGATTATGTAACGAGATCCAATCTAAGACTGATTAGTGTACCCAAAATAGATGTGGAGAATGGAATCAATTTGGACAACATATTTTAGGATATCATCCATGAGAACTTCCCCAACCTAGCTAGAGAGGCCAACATTTAAATTTAGAAAATGCAGAGACCCCAAGTAAGATACTTCACAAGAAGATCATCCCCAAGACATATTATCATCAGATTTTTCAAGGTCAAAATGAAAGAAAAAGTGTTAAAGGAAGCTAGGGAGAAAGGAAGATCAGGTCACCTACAAAGGGAAGCTCATCAGGCTAACAGCAGACATTTCAGCTAAAACCCTAAAGCCAGAAGATACTAGGGGCCAATATTCAACATTCAATATTCAACATTCATAAAGAAAATAAATTCCAACCAAGAATTTCATATTCAGCCAAACTAAGCTTCATAAACGAAGGAGAAATTATGACCTTTTCAGACAAGCAGATGCTGAGGGAATTTTTTTACCACCAGACCTGCTTTACAAGAGCTCCTGAAGGAAGCACTAAATATGGAAAGAAAAGACCATTGTCAGCCACTTCCAAAACACACTGAAGTGCACAAACCAGTAACACTATGAAGCAACTACATAAAAAAGTCTACAAAATAACCAGCTAGCATCATGATGATAGGATCAAATTCACATATAACAATACTAACCTTAAATGTAAATGGGCTAAATGCCTAAATTAAAAAGCACAGAATGGCAAGCTGGATAAAGTGCCAAGACTCCTTGGTCTGCTGTATTTAAGAGACACATGTCATGTGCAGAGACACACATAAGCTCAAAATAAAGGGATGGAGAAAAATTTATCAAGCAAATGGAGAACAGAAAAAGCTGGGATCACAATCCTAGTTTCAGACACAACAGATTTAAACCAACGAAGATCGAAAGGGAAAAGAAAGGCATTAAATAGTGGTAAAGGGTTCAATTCAACGAGAAGAGTTAACTATTCTAAATATATATGCACCCAATATAGGAACACTCAGATTCATAGAGCAAGTTCTTAGAGAATTACAAAGAGACTTAGACCCCCACACAATAATAGTGGGAGATTTTAATACCCCACTGACAATATCAGACAGATCATTAAGACAGAAAATTAACAAAGATATTCAGGACCTGAACTAAGCTCTGGATCAAGTGGACCTCATAGATATCTACAGAGCCCTCTACACAAAAACAACAGAATATGTATTCTTTTCATTGCCACAGCACTTACTCAAAAATTGATAACATAATTAAAAGTAAAACATACCTCAGCAAATGCAAAAGAACTGAAATTATAACAAACAGTCTCTCAGACCATAGCACAAAATTAGAAGTCAAAATTAAGATATTCACTCAAAACCACACAACTACATGGAAATTGAACAATATGCTCCTGAATGACTCCTGAGTAAAGAAATTAAGGCAGAAATAAAGAAGTTCTTTGAAACTAATGAGAACAAAGAGACAACATACCAGAATCTGTGGAATACAGCTAACATGATGTTACGAGGGAAATTTATAGCACTAAATGCCCACATCAAAATGCTAGAAAGATCTCAAGTTAACAACCTAACATCACAATTAAAAGAACTATAGAACCAAGAGCAAAGAAACCCCAATGCTAGCAGAAGACAAGAAATAACCAAGATCAGAGTTGGACCTAAAGAAGATAGAACCATGAAAACCACTTCAAAAAAATGAATTCAGGAGCCAGTTTTTTGAAAAAATTAATAAAATAGATGGCTAGCTTGAATAACAAAGGAGAAAAAAGAGACAAATCAAATAAACAATCAGAAATGACAAAGGGGATATTACCACTGACCCCACAGAAATACAAAGAACCATCAGAGATGACTATCAACACCTCTATGTACATAAACTAGAAAATCTAGAAGAAATAGATAAATTCCTGGACACTCTCCCAAGACTGAACCAGGAGGAAATTGAATCCCCGAATAGAAGAATAATGAGTACTGAAATTGAGGCAGTAATAAATAACCTACCAACCCCAAAAAAGCCCAGGACAAGATGGATTTAGAGCTGAATTCCACCAGTGGTAAAAAGAAGAGCTGGTACCCTTTCTACTAAAACTATTCCAAAAAATTGAAAACAAGGGAATTTTCCCGAACTCATTTTATGATGTCAGCATCATCCTGATACCTAAACCTGGCAGAGATACAACAAAAAAAGAAAACTTCAGGCCAATATCCCTGATGAACATCAATGCAAAAATCCTCAACAAAATACAGGCAAACCAGATCCAGCAGCACATAAAAAAGCTTATGCACCACAATCAAGTTGGCTTCATCCCTATAATGCAAGGTTGGTTCAAAATACACAAATCAATAAATGTGATTCATCATATAAATAGAACTTAAGACAGAAACCACATGATTATCTCAATATATGCAGAAAAGGCCTTCAATAAAATTCAACATTAGTTCATGTTAAAAACTCTCAATAAACTAGGTATTGAAGGAACATACCTCGAAATAATAAGAGCCATATATGACAAACCCATAGCCAATATCATACTGAATGAGCAAAAGCTAGAAGCATTCCCCTTGAAAACTGGCACAAGACAAGGCACAAGACAAGAATGCCCTCTCTCATCACTCCTATTCTGCACGATATTGGAAATTCTTGCCAGGGCAATCAGGCCAGAAAAAGAAATAAAGGATATTCAAATAGGAAGAGAGGAAGTCAAATTATCTTTGTTTACAGATGACATGATCTTATGTCTGGGAAACCCCATTGTTTCAGCTCAAAAGCTTTCTAAGCTGATAAGCAACCTCAGCAAAGTCTCAGGATACAAAATTAGTGTGCAAAAATTGCTAACATTTCTATTCAGCAAGAGCAGACAAGCCAAGAGCCAAATTGTGAATGAACTCCCATTCACAATTGCTACAAAAAGACTAAAATTCCTAGGAATATAGCTAACAAGGGAAGTGAAGGACCTCTTCAAGGAGAACTACAAACCACTGCTCAAATCAGAGAGAACACAACACAAACAAATGGAAAAGCATTCCATACTTATAAATAGGAAGGATCAATATCATGGAAATGGCCATAGTGCCCAAAGTAATTTATAGATTCAATGCTATTCCCATTAAACTACCAGTGACATTTTTCACAGAATTAGAAAAACTATTTTAAAATTCTTATGGATCCAAGAAAGAGCCCAAATAGCCAAAACAATACTAAGCAATAAGAACAAATCTGAGGCATCGTGTTACCTTCAAACTGTAATACAAGGCAACAGTAACCAAAACAGTATGGTACTCATATAAGAACAGACGCATAGACCAATGGAACAGAATAGGGAGCTCATAAATAAGACCACACAGCTATAGCCATCTGATCTTTGACAAACCTGACAAAAGGAATGGGGAAAGGATTCCCTATGTAGTAAATGGTTTTGGGAGAATTCGCTAGCCATGTTCAGAAAATTGAAACTGGACCCCTTCCTTACACCTTATATAAAAATTAACTCAAGATGGATTAAAAACTTAAATGTAAAATCCAAAACTATAAAAACCCTAGAAGAAAATCTAGACAGTATCATTCAGGACATAGGTACAGGAAAAGATTTCATCACAAAAATGCCAAAAGCAGGCCGGGCGCGGTGGCTCACACCTGTAATCCCAGCACTTTGGGAGGCCGAGGCGGGCGGATCACGAGGTCAGGAGATCGAGACCATCCTGGCTAACACGGTGAAACCCCGTCTCTACTAAAAATACAAAAAATTAGCCGGGCACGGTGGCGGGCACCTGTAGTCCCAGCTACTCGGGAGGCTGAGGCAGGAGAATGGCGTGAACCCGGGAGGCGGAGCTTGCAGTGAGCCGAGATCGCGCCACTGCACTCCAGCCCGGGCGACAGAGCGAGACTCCGTCTCAAAAAAAAAAAAAAAAAAAAAATGCCAAAAGCAGTTGCAACAAAAACCAAAATTGACAAATTGAATTTAATTAAACTAAAGAGCTTTTGTGCAGAAAAAGATATTATCATCAGTGCAAAGAGATAACCTACAGAATGGGAGAAAACTTTTGCAATCTATCCAACTGACAAAGGTTTAATATCCAGTCTACAAGAAACTTAAATTCACAAGAAAAAACAACCCTATTAAAAAGTTGGCAAAGGGCATGAACATACGCTTCTCAAAAGAAGGCATATATACAGCCAAAAAATATGAAAAAAGCTCAATATCACTGATCATTAGAGAAATGTAAATCAAAACAACAATGAGATACCATCTTATGCCAGTAAGAATGGGTATTATTAAAAAGTAAAAAATACAACAGTTGCTGGCAAGGTGTGGAGAAAAATGAATGCTTTTACATTTTTGGTGGGAGTGTAAATTAGTTCAACCATTGTGGAAGACAGTGTGGTGATTCCTCAAAGATCTAGAGGCAAAAGCACCAATTAACCCATCAATCTTATTACTAGGTATATACCTAAAGAAAGATAAATCATTTTATTATAAAGATACATGTATGGGTATCTTCATTGCGGCAATATTCACAATAGCAAAGACATGGAATCAACCCAAATGCCCATCAATGATAGACTGAATGAAGAAAATGTGGTACATGTACACCATGGAATAAAAGGAACATAAAAGGAATAAAAGCAGACATAACAGGAACAAGATCATGCAGGGACATGGATGGAGCTGGAAGCCATTAGCCTCAGTATCCTCTGGAACAGAAAACCAAACACTGAATGTTTTCACTTACAAGTGGGAGCTGAACAATAAGAACACACGGACACATGGTTCATGGAACAACACACACTGCGGCCTGTTGAGGGGAGTAGTAGGGGGAGGGAGAGCATCAGGAAAAATACTAATCAATGCTGGGCATAATACCTAGGTGATGGGATGATCTGTGCAGCACAACATTATGGAACACATTTATTTATGTAACAAACCTGCACATCCTGCACATACACCCCTGAACTTAAAATAAAACTTGAAGAAAAGAATTCCAATATTAAAGTTAGTGTAGCTTTATTGCACAGTGTTTACAGTAGTGTACAGCAATGTACCAGGCCTTCACATTCATTCACCACTCACTGACACATCCAGAGCAACTTCCAGTTCTGCAAGCTCCATTCATGGTAAGTGCCCTATAAAGGTGTCCCATTTTTGCCTTTTATTCTGCATCTATGCAGTACCTTTTCTATCTTTAGATATGTTTATAAACACAAAAACTTACCATTTTGTTACAATTGCCTATGGTATTCAGTATAGTAAAATGCTGCACAGGTTTGTAGCCTAGGTGCAATAGGCTATACCATATAGCCCAGATGTACAGTAGGCTATACCATCTAGGTTTGTGTAAGTGCACTCTATGATGCTCAAACAAAAATAAAAAGCCTAACAATGCATTTATCAGAATGTATCCCTGTCATGAAGTGACACATAACTATATTTTGATTTAGAAAAAGGCAGAAAGGAAATCCTTGATGGTTGAAGAGTTAGCATGAGTAATCTCTTTACATATTTTCATTTAGTCCATCACTTTGTTTTGAGATTATTTGTGTAACTGCACATAAGATGTGTCTCTTGAAGACAGCATAGTAATAGGTCTTGGTTCTTAATTAAGCTTGCCACTCTGTGTCTTTTAAGTGGGGCATGTAGCCCATTTACATTGAAGGTAAGTATTGATTTGTGTGGATTTGATCCTGTCATCATGATGTTAGCTGGTTATTTTGCAGACTTGTTTATGTGGTTCCTTTACAATATCACTGGTCTGTGACCTGCCTCACAAGAGTTCCAGAAAGAAGTACTAAATATAGAAAGGAAAGACTGTTACCAGCCCTAACCAAAACACACTGAAGTACACAAACCAGTAACTATAAAGCAATCACATGAACAAGTCTGCAAAATAACCAGCTAACATCATGGTGACAGGATAAAATCCACACATATCAATACTAACCTTAAATGTAAACGGGCTACATGCCCCACTTAAAAGACACAGAGTGGCAACCTCAGTAAAGAACTAAGACCCATTAGTATGCTGTCTTCAAGAGACACATCTCACATGCAATGACACAAATAGTCTCAAAATAAAGGGATGGAGAAAAATCTATCAAGCAAATGGAAAACAGAAAAAACAGGGGCTGCAATCCTAGTTGTTGACAAAACAGACGTTGAACATAGATCAAAAAAGAAAAAGGAGGACATTTCATAACGTTAAAGAGTTCAATTAAACAAGAGGATCTAACTATCCTAAATAGATATGCACCCAAGAGAGGAGCACCCAGATTCATAAAACAGGTTCTTAGAGACCTTCAAAGAGAATTAGACTCCCACAGAATAATAGCGGGAGATTTTAACACCTCACTGACAATATTAGACAGATCATTAAGACAGAAAATTAACAAAGATATTCAGGACCTGAACTCAGAATGGGAACAAATGGATTTGATAGCTATCTACAGAACTCTCCACCCCAAAACAAAAGAATATACATTCTTGCCATTGCTACATGGCACATTCTCTAAAACTGACCCCATAATCGAAAGTAAAAACACTCCTCAGCAAATGCGAAATAACTTAAATCATAACAGTCTCTCAGACCACAGCACAATAAAATTAGATTCAAGACTAAGAAGTTCACTCAAAACCATACAATTACATGGAAACTGAATAACCTGGTCCTGAATGACTTTTGGGTAAATAATGAAATTAAGGCAGAAATCAATAAGTTCTTTGAAACTAATGAGAACAAAGATACAATGTACTAGAATCTCTGGGACAGAGGTAAGGGAGTGTTAAGAGGGAAATTTATAACACTAAATGCCCTCATCAAAAACTTAGAAATATCTCAAGTTAGCAACCTAACATCACAACTAAAGGAGCTGGAGAACCAAGAGCAAATGAATTCCAAAGCTAGAAGAAGACAAGAAATAACCAAAATGAGAGCTGAACTGAAGATGATTGAGATATGAACAACCATACAAAAGATCAATACATCCTGGGGCTGTTTTTTAAAATAAATAAAATAGGCCAGTAGCTATGACCACTAAAAAGAGAAGAGAGAAGATTCAAATATTACCACTGACCAAACAAGAAATACAACCATCAGAAAATATGAATACTTCTATGCACATAAACTATAAAATCTAGAATACATGGATAAATTCCTGAACATATACACCCTCCCAAGAATAAACCAGGAAGAAATTAAATCCTGAAAAGATCAATAACAAGCTCCAAAATTGAGGCAGTAATAAATAGCCTACCAACTAAAAAAAGCCCATACCAGATGGATGCACAGCTGAATTCTACCAGATGTATGACGAAGAGCTGGTATCATTTCTACTAAAACTATTCCAAACAATTCAGGAGAAGGGATTCCTCTCTAAGTCATTCTGTGAGGTCAGCATCATCCTAATACCAAAGCCTGACAGAGATACAACAAAAAAGAAAACTTCAGGCTAGTAGCCTGGATTCAATGCAAAAATCCTCAACAAAATATGGGCAAACTGAATCCTGTAGTACATAAAAAAGCTTATCCAGCATGATCAAGTAGACTTTATCCCTGGCATACAAGATTGGTTTAACAAAGGCTAATCAATAAATGTGATTCATCACATAAACAGAACTAAGGACAAAAACCACATGATTATTTCAATAGATGGAGAAAAGCCTTTCGATAAATTCAACATCCATTCATGTTAAAAACTCTGAATAAACTAGGTATTGAAGGAACATACCTCAAAATAATAAGAGCTATCTATGACAAACCCACAGCCAACATCATACTAAATGGGCAAAATCTGGAAGCTTCCCCTTGAAAACCGGCACAAAACAAGGATGCCCTCTCCTACCACTCCTATTCAACATAGTACTGGAAGTCCTTGCCAGGGCCGTTAGGCAAGATTAAAAAAAAACAAAAAAAGGAGATCTAAATAGGAAGAGAGGAAGTCAAACTATCTCTTTTTGCAGATGACAAGATTCTATTTCTAGAAAACCCCATAGTCTCAGCCTGAAAGCTTCTTAAGCTGATAAACAACTTCAGTAAAGTCTCAGGATTCAAAATCAATGTACAAAAATTGCTAGCATACTTATACACCAACAGCAGTCAAGCTGAGAGCCAAATCAAGAATGCACTCCCATTCACAATTGCCACAAAAAGAATAAAATACCTAGGAATACAGGGAGGTGAAAGATCTCTACAAGGAGAAATACAAAAGCTGCTGAAAGAAATTAGAGATAACATAAACAAATGAAAAAACATTCCATGCTCATGGATAGGAAGGATCAATATTGTGAAAATGGCCATACTGCTGAAAGCAATTTATTGATTCAATGTTATTCCTATTAAGCTATCAATGAGATTCTTCACAAAACTAAAAAAAAACTATTTTAAAATTCATATGGAACCAAAAAAGAGTCCAAATAGCCAAGGCAATCCTAAGCAAAAAGAACAAAGTTGGAGGGATCATGCTACATGACCTCAAACAATACTACAGGGATACAGTAATCAAAACAGCATTGTACTGATACAAAACAGTCACAGAGACCGATGGAACAGGGTAGAGAAACCAGAAATAAGACTGCACAGCTACAAGTATCTGATCTTCAACAAACCTGACAAAAACAAGCAATGGGGAAAGTACTCCCTATTCAATAAATGGTCCTGGGATAACTGGCTAGCCGTATGCAGAAGACTGAAGCTGGACCACTTCTTTACACTACATACAAAAAATTAACTCAAGATGGAATAAAGACTTAAATGTAAATCCCAAAACTATGAAAACCCTGGTAGACAATCTAGGCAATACCGTCCAAGACATACACATGGGAAAGGATTTCATGATGAAGACTCCAAAAGCATATGCAACAAAAGCAAAAATTGACAAATGGTATCTATTTAAACTAGAGGGCTTCTGCATAGCAAAGGAAACTATCAAGAGTAAACAGACAACCTACAGAATGGGAGAAAATATTTGCAATCTATGCATCTGACAAGACCTAATATCCAGCATCTGTAAAGAACTTAAACAAATTTACAAGAAGAAAAAAACAAATAACCCTATTAAAAAGTAGGTAAAGGATATGAACAGACACTTCTCAAAAGAAGACATACATGTGACCAACAATGATATGAAGAAAAGCTCAACATCACTGATCATTAGAGAAATACAAATCAAAACCACAATGAGATACCATCTCACACCAGTCAGAATGGTTATTACTAATAAGTCAAAAAATAACACATGCTTGTGAGGCTGTGGAGAAAAAGGAGCACTTTTGCTCTGTTAGTGGGATTGTAAATTATTTCAACCATTGTGGAAGACAGTGTGGCGATTTTTCAAAGTCCTAAGGACAGAAATAACAATTATAATAAAATAGAGTGATTTATATTCCTTTGGGTATATATCCAGCAATTCCTTTGGGTATATACCCATACCATTGCTGGGTATATACCCAAAGGAACATAAATCACTCTATTGTAAAGACATATGCACGTGTATGTTCATTGCGGCACTATTCACAATAGCAAATACTTGGAATCAACCTAAATGCCCATCAGTGATAAAGCAGATAAGAAAATGTGGTACATATACACCATGGAATACTATGCAGCCATAAAAAAGAATGAGATCAGCAGCCGTGGTGGCTGGGCGTGGAGTGTGAGTGGCCTGAGCCCCACGGGTGACTGCTCCAGGGCTTCTCCCCGCCTGCACCAGGCTCTGTTCGAAAGCGCGCCCTCCACTCATGAAGCACTTGAGCTCTGTGCAGTGGAAAATGCCGTGTGTTTGTGACAGTGGTGAAAGAGGAGCCTTCCGCCAAAAGGGAACATCAGATCAGCCATAGCTTTGGGCCCAACTAGATAGAAAGCTCAACAAACAAGTTGAAAAAAGATTTTAAAATCTTCTACATTCAAATGAAAACCCAAAATAATTTTTTTGGAACGTTGAGGAGGACTTCAAACCGGCTCTAGAGTGCTGGATACCAGCAAAGGAAATAGAACAAATAAATGGGAACCCAGTGCCTAATGAAAATAGATACATTCCTGATTGGGTACCAGTATAGAAAAACAACAAACAGTATTGCTAGCATTCCTCTGTAGTTAATTATGAATTTGAAATTGCCCTGGTACTAAAACATCATGCTGATGATTCTGGACTTTTGGAAATTACTGCAGTGCCACTATCAGATCTCTTAGAACAAACACTGGAGCTCACAGGAAAAAATATCAATGGAAACCCATATGCGTTAGGGAGCAAGAAACATCCATTACATCTTCTTATACCACATGGAGCATTTCAAATAAGAAATCTACCTTCGTTGAAGCACAATGATATCATGTCCTGGTTTGAAGGTTGCAGTGTGTAAAATTGAAGGAATAGTATGGCATCGCAGTGATGGCTGTTAATAAAGGTGCTGGACATACACAGTCAACCAAACAAGGTGTCTGCCTTCATGAAGCTCACATTCTGATGGGGAAGTAGACAATAAACAAATGTGTAATATGTCAGGAGA
Organism: Pan paniscus; assembly: GCF_029289425.2. NCBI lineage: Eukaryota > Metazoa > Chordata > Mammalia > Primates > Hominidae > Pan > Pan paniscus. The sequence goes on from NC_073256.2 coordinate 105,895,735, forward strand.
AGAACAGTTATGAAAAAAAAAAGCAGGGTCCATCGTCATCATCTTGGCTTATGCTGGTCAATTCAAGATACTTACATGAATTCAAGAGCAGTTATTATCAACATGTACCTGAACAAATGTGACTCTGCCTTTGATGTTAAGTGTTTGTTTAATCATTTTTCAAATGTACATAATCAGAAATTTGCTAGACTCAAAGATATAATATTTGATATATAAAATGCAAATAAAATTAGTTTATTATCATTATATTTTAATCTTGAATATTCTACCATGTTTAAGAATATCTCAAGGTTCCTGTTCATTATGAAACATCAATTTGTCTTCTACATTTGTGAAGAAATGAATTTTCCAGTTTCAAATATCTATTTAAAATTTTATTAAAAGCCAGCAAATTAATTTTAATCTCTAGCCATAAAAACATAAGTAACAGTAAGCTCCTAAACTTGTACAAAGGCTGGATTCTCTCCACTATAATTGAGTGGTAATTTAAAGACAACAATTAAACCAAGAATTTAATGTCACTAATTTTCAAAATTACATAGTTTAAGCTCAATTTGATTTTGCTAGATATTTAACAAAACACATGGCTCAACTTCATAACCTATATGTGTGTATGTCTACATCTGTATTTATGTACATCATAGTTAGGATTTGAGAATCTTAACATATGTATAAATAAGTATATATAAACTCCAATTTTAAATATTAAAATTGCTGAATTTACCCTCATGCTCTTTAAAAAACTTAAAACATTATGAATGTAGAGAAATTCACCAGAGCTCATTGCCTATTTGATGGCCATAACTTACTCTAAGTCTTCAAATATATACTTTTATAATAGGTTGAAAATTTCATATAATTTTATTTATTAAGAATTCCAATCTAAGTATAAAGGTACAAGGTAGTGAGAAGGAAACACTACAGCTCAGAGAATTTCTTATTTCCAGATCGATTTTAACATATAAAGTTAATAAATATTTAAACGAAACAAAGTTTATAGGTGACCTTTAGTAAATGGGGAAATGAACAAGACTTTCTTCATCTTCAAACTCTTCAGAAGCAGCAACAGGGCTAGTTAATTCAACTCCCAATTGTTCTGGAAGTTTTTTTTTTTTTTTAACCTTCTCTTCTAAGAGAATATTGTTCTTCACTTCTTCCTTGTAATTATACTTAAGATCTTCAATTTCTTTGAAAAATGAAGGATCAAAATTTTGGAGTTCTTTTTTCAGCTTTTTTATTTCCTCCTAATAGAAACATTATCTTTAAAAGTTGCATATAGGAAATATACATATTTTAGGCTTGAACTAAGAGATTTAACTGTAAATATGAAAGCCAACGTATTCCTGAATGGTCAGATACAGCTATAAAGGCAGAAGTATTAAGATTTTTGTTTGCTCCATTGTACAGTGTAAATAACTAAGTTGTTAACTGTCAAGTCCAATTATCTATTTTGTAAGTTGTGTTCTAGTCTTTGACTAAAATTTATCAACTCTTATAACGGGATTTAATCTTTCTCTAAAAGCACTTAAGATCCTCTCAATAGAGCAATCAATCAAGAAGATTTTGTGATTCATAACACTGAAGTTAGTCTGGTTAAGAGTTTTGGGTTAGACTTAATTTACGTTTTCATTACAAATGTCTAATTTTTAATGAATAATGATCAACTTTTTACAAAGTTATTAATATAATCAGGGAAACCTTTGGGACTTCTGCCAATTAGGCATCTGGTAAAGAGAGAATTCAAGCTTTAGTGACTGTTTAGAGTAGTCAGTGATCACTAGCTAACGCTTATATCCATGCTTTTTTGTCCTGTTTGCAGTATTCAAGGAGGTAAAACATAGCAAATATATTTTTTAAGTGAACTATAACCTTAAGATTACTGAAAAGAATTTCAAAGCAAATTAAAGACACTGTTGCCAATGTGACCCAAAACTTAAGAACATACTAATGGCATATATTTGTTATAATTAAAAAATAAATTTACTATTTAATCCTAAAAAAAAATGAGATCATGTCCTTTGCAAGGACATGAATGGAGCTGGAGGCCATTATCCTAGGCAAACTAATGCAGGAACAGAAAACCAAATACCGGTGTTCTCACTTATAAGTGGGAGCTAAATTATGAGAACACATTGACACATAGCGGGGAACAACACACACTGGGGCCTATCAGAGGGTGGAAGGTGGGAAGAAGGAGAGGATCAGGAAAAATAACTTATGGGTACTAGGCTTAATACCTGAGTGATGAAATGATCTGTACAAAAAAACCCTGTGCCACAAATTTACCTATGTAACAAACCTGCGCACGTACTCCTGAACTTAAAATAAAAGTTAAAAAAAATCCTAAATTAAGTATTCAAATTATGAAGCTAGAAAATGAATAGTAAATAAGAAAAGGCAACTGGAAGGAATAAAGTATGAAATACATATAAAGGCAAAGAGATAAATATACTAAAAACCTGAAGATCACCACTTTTTAAATATTAAAAGAGATATAAGTAATTATAGCTGTCAAAATGATGTTTTAGAATAAAACTGTTTTGTAACATCATGTGCCAATAAGTATGAGAATACAGATTTTCCCCAGCAAAATATAAACAATTAAATTGATCCCACAAATGAATAAAAACTTGAATAAGAACCACAGAAGAAATCAGAAAGTGGTTAAAAGGTATATTATTTTAAATACACCAAAGCCATATGATCTTTTACTGAGATATAATAAGGCCTTAAACTATGTATTTCAGCCTTTTAAAACAATGTAGACTGTAGAAAAGACAAAAATGATTGGTTATGTTATGTTAATTGATATAAAATCTTATTTAGTATAATAAGAAAAGTACGTATTAATTTGTTAGATAAAAGATTGAAATATTAGCAAACTAAATCCAGTGGTATATTCTAAGTGCTACTTCTCCTGCATAGGACTGTGTTTGGCACACATTAAGTGCTCTATAAATATTGGTTGATTAAAAAATAAACCTTTCGTTTATTGGAATAAGAGCAGTAGCCACATATGATTATTAGGAAACATTATCTGCCAAGTAATTTTTACAATATAGTGTTAGTATAATCACACATTTATGATTATGTCAGTTTATATGTAAACATATAGAAAATTATTGAAGGATACATACCAAGTTATTAAAATCAGGCACAGGAGATATGTTCAAAGAGTATGTATTATTTTAGTTCTTAAACATGTAGTAACATAATTTTAAAAAATTATTATCTGGAAAAAAAACTTATGACTAGATAATTGACTCCAGATAGAGAATACAGAGTTGCAAGAGCAGTGAGCTGAAGAAAGAACCCTAGACATACCAACATTGGTGAGACTAGCCAACTATTATCTGCAACTTATGTGTAATTTTTCTGGTTCTAAACTCAGTATATAATACACATTTTCTCAAGCTTGAAATTCTGAGTTCTTCCACTTTTAAAAATACCTTACCCAATAAATAACCAAATTCTGTCATATTTACTTCTTAAATATTCTCATTCATCTTTCCTTTTCATTGCCTCTGCCCTGCCTTAACACACAATTCACACTTTTCAGTACTATTTTACAACCTCTGCAAAGATTTCAATTTTGTCTTCCTCCCATGCATTTTCTGAATCATAGTCATAAGTTTCCTTATATTAAGTCTGAAATAGAACTCTTGGTATTTTGCCCATGGGCACATTATAGCTCCTGTCTTCCTCAATTCAGTAAGTGGTTCTAACATCCATTCAGTCATAGCCAGAAAACTCCCCTTTCCACAGTCCGCTATAGTTCAAAATATATTTGTTTTGAATTTATCCCAACTCTTGTGATCTCTGTTGTTACTACCTCAGTTCAGTTTTACAGGGCACTGAGTTGCTCCTTCCACTGCACCCACCTTTATAACTATCTTTTCCTCTTTCCCAACTTCTGCATTATGCCAGATAGCTGTATTAAGGAAATTGCATCAATATGCCGGTTTATACAATTTCAAATGTATGGTCTCCAGCTCCAGGTAGACATTCAGTGCTATTCAGAAATTTGTCTACATGTCATGTTCAAAGTTTTTTTCTAATTTACTAAAAAATCATTTATAAAAGTTTTGCTGACCGTTGCAATGAACATCTACTTGAGGATCAATAGTGGCTTTACTTTCTTCTTCAGAGAGCCATTAGTCAGGAATTTTATTAATTTATTGTTCATCCAGCACCCAGCTATTCATATCAACATATCTACATTTTCAACTTTTCTTACCCCTTCCTTCTTTAAAATATCAAAGTATACACTGTCTCTTGGTTGTATACTGTTCTGACCCTCTGGGACTTTGAAACTTCAATTTATACCCTATAACTGCAATATCAGTAAACGTGTCCTCCTCAGAAGATGCTTCCCCTCGTAAGGGGAAGAGACGCAAGTCTCTTCCATAAAAACTTTTACACACAATACATCTGTTACTTTCACACACGTAGATTCACCTGCTGTCTCTCTTACACACACACACACACACACACACGTGTATTCTGCATCCTCATAAAACTGTTACCTGTTACTTTCACTAACATACATTCTCCTGCTTTCTCTCTTACACACACACATACACACAGACATGCACACATATTCTGCATTCTCATAAAACTGTTCACAATGTATCCTCTTCTAAGTCCCTCCTTATTTTCAGTAAACAAACTTTGGAAAATTTATTTCTAATTATAATTGTTTATACTTCCTCATTAAATAACTTTGGTCACCTGGTCACATTATCACTTTCCTAATTCTATTGAAGTTATTTTCAGCTTTCTACATATGGCTAGCCAGTTTTCCCAACACCGTTTTTTAAATAGGGAATCTTTTTCCCATTTCTTGTTTTTGTCAGGTTTGTCAAAGATAAGATTGTTGTTGTAGATGTGTGGTGTTATTTCTGAGGCCTCTGTTCTGTTCCATTGGTCTATCTTTCTGTTTTGGTACAAGTACCATGCTGTTTTGGTTACTGCAGCCTTGTAGTATAGTTTGCAGTTGGGTAGCATGATGCCTCCAGCTTTGTTCTTTTTGCTGAGGATTGTCTTGGCAATGCAGGCTCTTTTTGGTTCCATATGAACTTTAAAGTAGTTTTTTCCAATTCTGTAAAGAAAGTCATTGGTAGCTTGAGGGGGATAGCATTGAATCTATAAATTACGTTGGGCAGTACAACTGTTTTCACAATATTGATTCTTCCTATCCATGAACATAGAATGTTCTTCCACTTGTTTGTGTCCTCTTTTATTTCGTTGAGCAGTGGTTTATAGTTCTCCTTGAAGAGGTCCTTCACATCCCTTGTAAGTTGGATTCCTAGGTATTTTATTCTCTTTGTAGCAATTGTGAATGCGAGTTCACTCATGATTTGGCTGTCTGTTTGTCTGGTATTGGTGTATAGGAATGCTCCCTTCCTTACATCTTATACAAAAATTAATTCAAGATGGATTAAAGACTTAAATGTTAGACCTAAAGCCATAAAAACCCTAGAAGAAAACCTAGGCATTACCATTCAGGACATAGGCATGGGCAAGGACTTCATGACTAAAACACCAAAAGCAATGCCAACAAAAGCCAAAATAGGCAAATGGGATCTAATGAAACTAAAGAGCTTCTGCACAGCAAAAGAAACTACCATCAGAGTGAACAGACAACCTACAGAATGGGAGAAAATTTTTGCAATCTACCCATCCGACAAAGGGCTAATATCCAGAATCTACAAAGAACTTAAACAAATTTACAAGAAAAAAACAAACAACCCCATCAAAAAGTGGGCAAAGAATATGAACAGGCACTACTCAAAGAAGACATTTATGTAGCCAACAGACACATGAAAAAATGCCCGTCATCACTGGTCATCAGAGAAATGCGGATCAAAACCACAATGAGATACCATCTCACACCAGTTAGAATGGCGATCATTAAAAAGTCAGGAAACAACAGATGCTGGAGAGGATGTGGGGAAATAACACTTTTACACTGTTGGTGGGAGTGTAAACTAGCTCAACCATTGTAGAAGATAGTGTGGCAATTCCTCAAGGATCTAGAACTTGAAATACCATTTGACCCAGCAATCCCATTACTGGGTATATACCCAAAGGATTATAAATCATGCTACTATAAAGACACATGCACACGTATGTCTATTGCAGCACTATTTACAATAGCAAAAACTTGGAACCAACCCAAATTTCCATCAATGATAGACTGGATTAAGAAAATATGGCACATATACACCATGGAATATTATGCAGACATAAAAAAGAATGAGTTTATGTCCTTTGTAGGAACATGGATGAAGCTGGAAACCATTATTTTCAGCAAACTATCACAAGGACAGAAAACCAAACACTGCATGTTCTCACTCATAGGTGGGAATTGAACAATGAGAACACTTGGACACAGGACGGTGAACATCACACATGGGGGCTTGTCGTGGGGTGGGAGGCAGGGGGAGGGATAGCATTAGGAGAAATACCTAATGTAAATGACGAGTTAATGGGTGCAGCAAACCGACATGACACATGTATACCTATGTAACAAACCTGCACATTGTGCACATGTACCCTAAAACTTAAAGTACAAAAAAAAAACAAAGAAATTCTTTTCAGCAAGGTAATCAATAAAGTAATTGAGGCATACAATGCACTGTTTAAATTTGTTTTATTTTTTACATGAAAACATGTTGAATCTCTCACCTTCTATTTCAACCATAGCATCACCCTGCTGATTTTTCTAAATTTAAAAACAATGTTGACTTTTTATATTTAAAAATGGAGTTGTAGTTTTTTTCTTCAATGTAAATGTGGCACATGCTTATTAAGTGTTATGGGGGAAGCTGACATAAATAAAATCATCATTTTATGTGAAAAATGAAATGAGTTGGAATATTTACTCAACAAAGTGCCCTTGATAGTGATTAGCTATGTATTCAATGTGTTTGTTGAATGAAAAAATGGTAAAACATCAATATTAGTTGTATTGATGATGATTATAGAACTATGATGCTCAATTTTTAGATAAAAATAAAAATATAAACTGGATTGAATAAAGAAATATATATATATACATATATGATAGTAGATCAAAATTTAATTAGTATATCTGCTTAAGGTGTAATAATAGTAATAATAATGCTATGAATTACATGTGCAGCAAATATTTCATTTAATGTTCACCGCAACCCTGTGAGGTATGTGATATTACTAGCCCCATTTTGCAAATGAGGAAACTGAGTCAGAAATTGCTAAGAAATATGTCAAGGCTACATAGCTAGTCACCAGTAGAGCAGATAGGTTATGTAAACATTGTGACAAAAACATATGGTTTAAAATGATGATATCTGCTGATAGAAAATACAGGCAGAGAAAATAAACACTTGGATAGAAAACAACAGACTTAAAAATTGTAACCCCTTTTTTGGCTGCTAAAATATTTTTTAAGAATGGTGATCATACAGAGTTCTCAATCCTAATTATATTTCTTTAATGCTTTGTGAGTTTTATGCTGTTAAATTAATGCTATATTTTATTCAGTAAACAAAACTGATATTAAGCAAGCCTTTGTAAGATCAATGTTCCTTGTAGGAAATTTAGAAAATTGCTGAAAATCTTAAAGAAGAAAATTAAAAATTTGTAACCTCATAAGTATCCCTTGTAAATTGCAGCAATTTTTCTCTCTAGCTCCTCATATATACTTGAATATTTTTGGAAGTTGATAACTACTAATTTCTCATCATTATAAATATATATTTTTGAATTATCCTTGTTGATAATGAAAAGTTTTCTTTTATCTCTACCCTGAGTATTGTAAAGCATTAGGATTCTGGTACCTGGAAGTAAGCTGAGGACAGATAGAGATCTGCAAGTTACTGACATGTAGTTGACATTTGAAATCATAACAATAGATGGATGTTTCCCAGGGATAATATGTAGAGAGATAAAAGAAGAAGGCCAAAAAGAGATGCTGAGGAGATAACAACACCTAATAAGCTAGTGGAAGGGGAGACATCTTCCATGACCACCAAGACAAAGGGCCTGGAAACAGGAGAAAAATGTAGACGTGGTTTCTAAATAAGGGAGAAGTAAGTACAGATGCTCCTCGACTTATGATGGGGCTACATCATGATTAACTCAACATAACTTGAAAATATTATAAGTTGAAGATGCATTTAATACACCTAAACTGCTGAACATCATCACTTAGCCTAGCCTATGTTAAACGTGCTCAGATTTACATCAACCTACATTTGGGCAAAATAATCTAATACAATGCCTATTTTATACTTAAGTGTTGACTATTTCATGTAATTTACTGAATACTGTACTGAAAGTGAAAAACAGAATGGTGGTATGGTACTCACCAAAGTACAGTTTCTACTGAATACGTATCACTTTCTTACCATAATAAAGTCAAAAAATCTTAAGTTGTACCATCCTATGTCAGCGACTATCTGTAATGAATGACAAAGACTCAAAAGTATCAAATGCTACAGAGAAATCAATTAATATAGAGACCATAAAGTAATAATGATTGCACTCAGAAAGTAGGCATTTATCATTAATCTTGTCAAGGAAATTTTTGCTAGAGTTGGAGAGACTCAGGGATGGGTGTGAAGTTAAAAAATATAACTGAATATGAGATGAGAAAATTAAGAAGGCCAACAGACCTGACTTGAAACAGAGAGGAGGACCTAGAAACGGCTGGAAGTTATTTGTGATAGATGACACTGCCATTGGTAAATCAATCAATATTTTTAACCAGACTATTATGAACGCCAGGCAATTCAGCATACATAATCATCATCCTATTCAAACTAACAAAAGACCAAAGACATAAATAGAAACAATTGTTACATAAATAATTTGTATTTTCCATGTACTACGTATTTAAATTTCAACTAATACAACATTCTGAATATTTTCTGATTAGGAAATTTTAGTCAGTTATCATTGGGCTGATTGTCTAATGATACATGATATTTCATTTTGAAAAAATAATTAGCAAAACACACATTTATTTCTTTATCTTTAATAGAATCTACTTTGAATGGAGGAAAACATTCTTTATCTGGTTAGAATTGCTCTATAATTTTGTGCTCTAGTTTTTGGCAATAATGAAGAAAAGCTTTGTGAAAGCCTATGATTATTGGAGTTTTATGAGGACAAATCACGGCTGATAATTTGAGGCTATCAGGTCCTTTTCATCTTGATAATTATCAGGTATTTAATATTTTGTGAACATTTCCAAATTAATCATTAATTAGTCCATTTTTGCAAGTCAGGTCAATCCTAGTATATATTTTGTTTTAAAAAAAAAAACATGCAGACCGGCACAGCAGCTCATGCCTGTAATCACAGCACTTTGGGAGGCCGAGGCGGGTAGATCACCTGAGGCCAGGAGTTTGAGACCAGCCTGGCCAAAATGATGAAACCCCGTCACTACTGAAAATACAAAAATTAGCCGCATGTGGTGGCACATGCCTGTAATCCCAGCTACTCGGGAGGTTGAGGCAGGAGAATTGCTTGAACCCAGGAGATGGAGGTTGTAGTGAGTTGAGATCGCGCCACTGCACTCCAGTCTGGGCAGCAGAGCAAGACTCTGCCTTAAATAAATAAATAAATAAATAAATAAATAAATAAAATAAATAAAACCTGCCAAGGCAAATGACAAGCCTTTTGTAGAACTCCTTAGAGTAGATGTTTCAGGGATATTCAATACTAAAGAATAAATCAGTACTGAGTGCTGTGAAAGTTTAATAAACTTCTCCCTAATGTTGTTTAGGACATTTCTGAAAAGTTTGTGGAATATTTCTAAATTAGCTTGAAAGATTGTGAGTCAAAGATTAGAATCTTTAAAAAACTGTGAACTTCACATTGGAAACCTTTTTTTTTGAGCAGCAATAATAGACACCATTGGGCTGGTGCTATATAAACAGACTTTACAGAGTTGAAGAGGGAGAATATTTTGGTTATAAACACAATGCCAAGGCAATGAATACAATGCGAAGTGCAGAAGAGGGATTGAAAAGACTTTAGAATTACTAGAGTACTGTTAATGGAGAGTTGGAATGCATACAGTATGGTAGAATGCCTCTTAGTGTGGAAAATTTTAACTTTCATCACTCTTAAAGAAAACCAAAAAACTCAAAAACAACCTAAGTGATTTTAAAATCTGCGGTTATTTTCTTTCTTTCTTTTCTTATTCCTCTACTTAAGGTTAACACCCAAGTCCTTAGGTGCCAAGATCAATAAGTCCCTTTCCAGGCCGGGCACGGTGGATCACGCCTGTAATCCCAGCACTTTGGGATGCCAAGGCAGGCTGATCACCTGAGGTCAGGAGTTCAAGACCAGCCTGGCCAACATGATGAAATCCCATCTCTACCAAAAATTCAAAAAATTAGATGGATGTGGTGGCAGGTGCCTGTAATCCCAGCTACTCGGCAGGCTGAGGCAGGAGAATCGATTGAACCCAGGAGATGGAGGTTGCAGTGAGCCAAGATCTCCCACTGCACTCCAGCCTGGGCAACAGAGTGAAACTCCATTTCAAAAATAAAATAAAATAAAATAAAAATAAATCCCCTTCTAGGTTTTCATATTAATTACTCTGCTTTTCAATACTTTCTTTACTATTGGAGCACAAATTGTTTTTTCTTGTGTACTTGATTGTACCCCTAAACAATTGAAAAAGATATACTTCTTCTGGGATTATTAGTTGTACCTAGGGGATAGTTTTCAGGTTTTATTTGATTGGTGCAAAAGTAATTGTGGTTTTTGCTGTAATTATTTTCTGCAAGTAATGGCAAGAACCACAATTACTTTTGCAGCAACCTAATATTAATCTGCCATATTACTGTAACCAGAAGACAGTGAGTGTTTTCAAATATGATAAGCATAATTTTATAATCACTTAAGTACCATGCTCAATTCTATTTTTAATACTTCGTTATTTCAATTGTTTAGTTTTGAAAATTTAGAATATTTCAATCTTTAGCTATTATGAAAAAGGCCATAATGAACATCTTCAAATATGCAAACTACTGAGAATATTTCCTGTATGGAAACTGAGACTACCTAGTAACCAACCTGAAAGTATGGTTTTCTTCTCATGGAAATAGATGCAATTCGCAGGTGTTACCATTGTTCTTAGAGGAAGTATGCCAGGATCTGTGTATCATTTTTCAAATAATAGTTTACATAATTGCAATGAGAGAGTAGAACTCATCGCAATTATGAATCATCTTTGCTTGACTTACTGATGTATGTGTACTCATCTATTTTGCTTATACAAAATAGGAAAATTTTTGTTTCTTACTGTCTTAAATAAGTTATTTTTTCAAATTTTCAAGTTGTGGTCAGAAGTCATAAATTTTACTTATTCACAAAGTAAAAAAATAAAGAAAAAATATAGATTCCCACTTTCATACCTCTGGGAATTGACACATGGCTATTCATACAGGGACTAAGCATCAGGCCTTGACAGCCATCCTTACTGATTGCCACCATTATGATCAAGAGGTAGCTTAATCTTCAGTAGGGGTTCACAGCTATAGCTGTGGGCCAATCCCAACCTACTTTTTGTTTTTGTAGGACTCCTGAGTTAAGAATAATTCTTAAATTTTTCAGGATTGAAAGAAATCCAAAGAACAATAATATTTCATGAAATAAGAAAATGAGACTATTCTTCTAAGTGAAGTAACTCAGAAATGGAAAACCAAACATCATATGTTCTCATTCATAATTGGGAGCTAAGCTATGAGGACGCAAAGGCATAAGAATGATATAATGGACTTTGGGTTCTTGGGTGAAAGGGTGGGAGGGAGGTGAGGAATAAAAGACTACACATTGGGCACAGTGTATGCTGCTTGGGTGATGGGTGCACCAAAATCTCAGAAATCACCATTAAAGAACTTTATTCATGTAACCAAACACCACCTATTTTACAGAAACCTAATGAAATAAAAGATAAATTTAAAAATAAATAAATTAATAAAAGCCATTAAAATAATAAAAAAGAAAATCATATGATATTCAAATTTCAGAGTCCATAAATAAAGTGTTATTGGAACACAGCCACACTTATTTATTTTCATATTGCCTATGGCTGCTTTTTCACCATTGAGTAGCTGCCACAGGGACCTTCTGGCCTGCAAAGCTGAAGAGGTTTACTATTTACTAAAAAGTTAGACCATTTACTAAAAAGTGTGCTGACCACTGTTCTACTTGAACTGTGGGTCCTGTTAATGTTCATGTCCTTGAAGTCTCCGACTATGAGGAAGTTGTAGGAATAGAAAGATTAATACCTTGCATGATTACTATCAGGATGTGAAGTGTAAGTGAAACCCTTTATTTAACTGACCTCAGTTTCTCCCTACAGTCATGTGGGTTTTAATCTGTTGTGATCACAAAAATTAAAATGCAGGATAGCACTGAAGATAAACCGGAAAAATGGCATGTACTAAAAACATATCCTCGAGCTAATTTGATAATTTCCTTAACCTAATTTTATGCACACATGTAAGGTATTAAAACATATTGTGCCATTCTTATTTGTAAAAATAGGGTCAATTTTCATACCCAATTGAAGAGTTTAAAAAGTACTATTTTCCCATACCCATGGCAAAATGCTTGTGTTTGCATCTGTGTCTCTGTGTGTGTATTATATACATATATTTATGTGTGTGTATATATTCTTATGTGTGTATATATAAAATATACATTCTAATTTGAAAGTTGAAAAGCTTTGTCATGTGGCTCAATTCCACTTCTTATGTATGTGTTCATCTACATTACTTCTTTTTTTTTTTAATTTTACTTTAAGTTCTGGGATACACGTGCAGAATGTGCAGGTTTGTTACATAGGTATATATGTGCCATGGTGGTTTACTGCACCTATCAACGCATCATCTAGGTTTTAAGCCCCACATGCATTAGGTATTTGTCCTATTGCTCTCCCTTCTCTTGCCCCCTAGCCCCCAACAGGCCCCAGTGTGTGATGTTCCCCTCCCTGTGTCCATGTGTTCTCATTGTTCAACTCCCACTTATGAGTGAGAACATGCAATGTTTGGTTTTCTGCTCCTGTGTTAGTTTGCTGAGAATGATGGCTCCCAGCTTCATCCATGTCCCTGTAAAGTACATGAACTCATTCTTTTTTATGGCTGCATAGTATTCCATAGTGTATATGTGCCACATTTTCTTTATCCAGTCTATCATTGACGGCCATTTGGGTTGGTTCCAACTCTTTGCTATTGTAAATAGTGCTGCAGTAAACATATGTGTGCATGTGTCTTTATAGTAGAATGATTTATAATCATAATGGGATTGCTTGGCGAAATGGTATTTCTGGTTCTAGATCCTTGAGGAATTTCCACACTGTCTTCCACAATGGTTAAACTAATTTACACTCCCACTAACAGTGTAAAAGCATTCCTATTTCTCCACAGCCTTGCCAGCATCTGACTTTTTAATAATTGCCATTCTAACTGGCGTGAGATGGTATCTCATTGTGGTTTTGATTTGCATTTCTCTAATGACCAGTGATGATGAGCTTTTTTTCTGCCAGGTTTGTTGGAGATCAGATGGTTGTAGATGTGTGGTATTATTTCTGAGCCCTCTGTTCTGTTCCATTGGTCTATATATCTGTTTTTGTACCAGGACTTTGCTGTTTTAGTTACTGTAGCCTTGTAGTATAGTTCAAAGTCAGGTAGCATGATGCCTCCAGCTTTGTTCTTTTTGCTTAGGATTGTCTTGGCTATTTGGGCTCTTTTTTGGTTCCATATGAAATTGAAAGTAGTTTTTTTCTAATTCTGCAAAGAAAGTGAATGGTAGTTTGATGGGAATAGCATTGAATCTATAGATAATTTTGGGCAGCATTGCCATTTTCACGCTACTGATTCTTCGTATCCATGAGCATGGAATTTTTTTCCATTTGTTTATGTCCTCTCTTATTTTCTTGAGCAGTGTTTTGTAGTTCTCCTTGAAGAGGTCCTTCGTGTCCCTTGTAAGTTGTATTCTTAGGTATTTTATTCTTTTTGTAGCAATTGTGAATGAGAGTTCATTCATGATTTGGCTCTCTGTTTGTCTATTGTTGATGTATAGGAAAGCTTGTGATTTTTGCACATTGATTTTGTATCCTGAAACTTTACTGAAGTTGCTTATCAGCTTAAGGAGTTTTTGGGCTAAGACAGTGGGGATTTCTAAATATACAATAATTTCATCTGCAGAGAAAATTTGCCTTCCTTTCTTTTTATTTGAACAGTTTATTTCTTTCTCTTGCCTGATTGCCCTGGCCAGAACTTCCAATACTGTGTTGAATAGGAGTGGTGAGGGAGGGCATTCTTGCCTTGTGCCAGTTTACAAAGGGAATGCTTCCAGCTTTTGCTCATTCAGTATGATATTGTCTATGGGTTTGTCATAAATACATTACTTCTATAAGTGTTTCTTCAATTTTATATATTAATTTTGATTACCCAGTTTAATCAATATTTTTATTATTACAAAAATCTCTTAAACATGGTAGAGGTAAATCTGTTATATCAAAGTCTGAAATTGTTTACTCTTAAGCTTAAGTACCACAACAGGGCAACATTCTCTGTCCACTGATATTTAGTAGAAATTTATCCATGCTAGTTCAGGTTGGATTTTAAGTTAGATGGGTTTGTGCTTTGTATTCTGACTTATTTTAATGACAATATATTCCACACTACCATTGAGTTCTTCTATGCCCTATCTCAAAAGTACTATTTTTTTTACTGAATATTCATCTACTTGATTCCTAACATTGTATATAAAAATATATATATTTTTTATTTCACTGATTAGCATTTGAAGCATGTATTCTCTTCTCCTTTCCTTGGGTTGCCCCTAGTTTCACCCATACTTCTTCAGTAACCAGTTGAAGAGAGCCATGTTATAAAAAACTTCCCTTGGAACAAGTGAGAAATTTACCATTTTAGTCTAGTGATTTAGACACTTAAAAGGGTCTGAACGTGAGGCAGAGGTAGATGTTTTTTGCAAAACTTTCTCTGAGTATTCCTCAAATTATGGTCCAATTTTATTAGAATCGATTGAAATTGCAATCTTTGAGGGTTGGTTCCAGCAACCTTCATTTTCAATAAGAAATACAAATAATTCTTTTGCACACTAATATTTGAGCGTCAATGTAATCAATATTTTCCTTACTATCATATATAATAATATATTGTTTATATTTTTATAGTGAATTTGCTACCATTAAGGAATGATTCTGTATAACATTTGCTTATGTATTGCTGCAGAAATGTAAACGTAGTTCCATATTTTTTGCATAACCATGTTGTAAATCAACAATATCAAATATAATTCTTCAGAGTGTGTAGGTTCTAGGGAGATGCCCGATGGACAACTACCAGGAAGAGAGGAAAGAGGACAGAGGGGAAGGCTCACAGCTAGTATCCCACATCCTTTGGCCCTTAAAGCAATTCTGTTCTGATTCATTTTATACATTTAGATACTTCTTTTATGTTTTATGTTCCATATAAGAATTCTTTGGGATACAGTGTTCTGCTGTTAGAGGGAAAAAGTTTGAAAAGCACTAGAAAGCCACCATTTTACTTTTAAATCTATGAATGTTATTCTTTCAGAAGACAAAAATGTGTTCATTGCTTTGAATTGGTTGGCATTACTAAAATCTACCTGGGCAGAAGCACACCATTACATTTGATATTTCAAGCCATGTTTAGTTCAGTCGGTAGTTTTCACATTTCTGCATCAGACAAGTGCTTTGAAATCACCATGGCAATCACAACTGCCTAGATATGTGTCTGATGATTAGGAGTGTGTCAGGATCTTCAGAGATGCTTTCTCATATATTATTAAAATTGCAGATGCAGATTCTGTCTCTGTAGATTTTCTATATATTTTTGTTTTTTAAAATTACAGTATTTTTTTACTGCTGCAAGATAGTATTCTTTGTTAAAAATTTTAGAAAAATTATAAGCTAATTTTACCACACAGAAGTAAGGGTTCTATACCTTTTGCTATTTGTATGAATATACAGTTTTTTATTGTGTGTACATTCACTTTATAAAATATATTTCACATATTTCCCAATATATTTCATTAAAAATGAAGAATACATTTTCAAAACCCATATTGTATAAAAGGTACTTTATTTATATATACTTTAAATAGATATACCATTATCACCAAAAATGTCATCATGTCTCTTTTAAGACATACTTTTTCATTTAGCAAAAATGTCTTTATCAATCAAGTTTGATTTAGCATATTATTTTCACAGGCTGCATTATTGTCCATCATATTGATGTACCTCAATTTATTTAGGTGTTTACATCTTATTTGAAATTCAGATTGTCCCCATTGCTTGCTTCACTATTATAAAGACTAATTTGATACACATACATTTTATGTATGTTTAAAAATATTATATTAAACACAGTTGTGAGAGTACAATTATATGATTAAAACATATGCATATATTTTATTTTTTTTAGAATACCTTGTTAATTGCATCCCAGATAGGTTATCCCAGTTTGCACTCTCACCAATGATTAATAATATTGAAGGTAGGCTTGGATTCCAATTGAAAAGGGATAATAATAACAAAATTATTGTTTAAAACATTTTTGTGTTTTGTTGACAAACTGTCCAGAATTTGGTAAAAAAAATTCATTGGTTTAAGGAGCTATTGCCCTTAAATAGCACCCATTAGAAAAATAATCATTTTAAAGATTAAATTATAATATTTGAGAGAAAGATAATTCCGGTAAAAACTACCCTAATAGATATAGAGTGACTTTTTAATACAAAATTTCAATAATTTTATAGTATTTAAGTAATATCACTTTCTTTTTTTTTGCTGTGCTTTGTTACCTGCAATACAGAACGGCATTAGTATTAATTGGATTTCAACCTCATTGCTAATCAAAAAATATAAATGGAAAAACATTGTAGTAGATATTGGTAGAAAAAAAAGTCATTTAGAAAAATAATTTCTTTCTACCACTTAATTACCTCTCCCTTTTAATAATTCTAGCATGAAAACACTTGTAAATGTGGAGTTATGCCTTTTAAAATTCAAGTTGGTAAACTACGTTATTGTAGTAAGAATCTTTGAGCTCTCTTGTTGCTAATTAGACAAGCTATTAAGGTAATTCTCTGAAGGGAGCAAAGGTATTTTTATAGGTCTTGACCTAAATATGTGGAAAATATCCTAGAGCAGGTATCCTTAGAATTGTAATTCTAAATAGGTTTTCTACATAGGTGTCAGTATGCTAGAATTTTCATCAATGAAGATTTGTCATTTCCTCTTAAGTGTGCCTTCACTTTTATAAGCAAACAGCATTAAATCAGGTACACTGTTGTAGCTGGTTTCACTTTTGCCTAGTTGTTTATTATCTTTAGGTCATGGTGAATATATAAAGGACATTTTATATAACAAATATGATGTATTAACTCTTAATCAGATAAGAACAATTTGTATTAGTTACATGTAAAAAGTTCTTATATAATAGTTTTAATAAGTCTGAAGCAAAAATATTTTAATGATAAAGAAAATTGTCTTTACATTTTTGCAAGGCCATTCCTTTGTTCTATCATCAAGCATATGATCTAAAATAAAATTGCCCAACTGATTTAGGAAAGAGACTAGGATAGAAATTAGAAATAATGAATTATGTTTTCATCATTGTAATATGTTGTATTTCACAAATTTTGAAAAGCAAGAGGAGGGTCTTCAATTGTGAGAAAATATAATTAACCACGCTGTGTACCTCATTACAAATAGTGATGAGGACACACACACACACACACACATCTATATATATTTGTCATGGTATGTAGAAGCATGTATATCAGGATTCTGGAATGGGCCTGCTTGTTTAGTGTTGCTCCATTCCGGAATCCTGATATACATGCTTCTAAATACTTGTGAATGGTCTCTCTTAATTAGGTAAAAGTAAGTTGAAAAGCGCGAAGTTTCCCAGAATAATAGCACAGTAACCTAGGTTTGTGTGTATGAGGGCAAACGTGCATGTGTGTCAGTCTGTGTGTGTGTTTCAGTTGCTTAGTACAAGCTTTGTCACTCCTTGATATAGTTACAAGGAGGAATATACACATTTGTGAGGGTGGAAACCAGTCCTATCCCCTCATTTTTATGGGAGATCTATTGGGATGGATCAGAGCAGAAAAGAATAACAATGAGTCCCTTGAAATAAAATAAGTCTCAGAGATCCAGAAAAGGGCATAAAAGCCCAGGAATGTGTGTGTATGGGGAGGGATGGTATGATGATCATGGTAGGCTGTTTGATTCATGGCAAGTGACAGATAATGAAAATGCCATCTGGGTTTAGCCATTTTAGTATAGAGTGCACTCTTTGGAAAAAAATAATTTATTGAGGAAGAGCTGAAAGAGTGACAAACCACAAGACAAGTGTAAGACATCTGAGTTACTTCTGAGGATGAGTCTTCAGAAGGAATTTCATGTGGCAGTGAGAATCAGTGTCTATATTTAACTGAAGAGTTTGTGGTATACTCACAGGAGAACTGAGTTCCTCGGACTAGGTTTCTTGAATTATTGAAAGAGATGGAGAAGCCATCTCTTGTATTAGTAAAGTTGATTACACTAATTTTATAGAAAACTATACATGAAAATTTTAATTAGTAGGTGCTGGGTTAACAACAGTTGCTAAATAAAAGTTATCATATAATACCATGTAATAGCATCACTTGGGAAATAATGAGAGATCCGACATTTAGGATCTGTCAGCAAATCTGGCAAGTCTCTTTTTATCTGCGTCCTTGCCACATAAAGTCAATATCTGCATGTATTTCAGTGTTAAACAAGTTAATTTCTTGAAGCAGGAATTTTGTGAGAATAGACATATTTATCATTGCTTATGGGTCTCATTTCACTGAGATATTCGATAACATCATTTTAAAAAGGTGCATCCTTTTAGTTATATGGCCATTCTTACAATGACACTCCACACTCTATTCTCTTGTTAATTGTAGAAAAAAATAGAAGACACATTTGAGTCTTTAAGTAACATAAAGTGAATAAACAACAGGGCAAAAAAGTGCCATATCTTTGAAATTGTTCTTAAAATTTGGTTTTATTTTAAAATTCAGAAACAATTTTCTATATCCAAAGACAAATGGTGTAGGTGTCCATTAAACAAAACAAAACAAAACAAAACAGGCCAGGGGCAGTGACTCAGGTCTATAATCCCAGCACTTTGGGAGGCCAAGGCAGGATGATTGCTTGAAGCCAGGAGTTTGAGATCAGCTTGGGCAACATAGTGAGACCCTATCTCTATAAAAACTTTAAAAAATATTATCCAGGTGTGATGGCACATGTTTGTAGTCCCAGCTACTCAGGGGGCTGAGTTGGGAGGATCACTTGTACCTAGGAGTTTGAGGCTGCTGCAAGCTATGATTGTGACATTGCACTGCAGCCTGGGTAACAGAGTAAGACCCAATTTCTTAAAAAATACAAACATGAAAACTAGAGAAACACACAGAGTGACACCAACAAAATGACAAAATAAAGTTTTCCCAGAACTCAACCCCTCACAGAAACATCAAGTTGAATAAACATTGATGCATGAGAATAACTTCATAAGTGCCAGGGATTCCAGATGACAGATGGCAACACATATGGCGATCACAGAATAAGAAAAGACTCACTGAAGATGGTAGGAAGGGCAGATTCACATTACCCATGTCATCTTTTCCCCAAGCCCATGAAACACAGTGAGAAGACAGATAGCCTACGTGTGAGAAAAAGAAAATAAAATGAGCACCCAACTTTGCCACAGACTCTAGGACCAGGCCTACCCCAGTGTACCCTGGTGCCAGGCTGGTTTTTGCAGACCCAGGCTGTAAGCCTTACCCCTGTGTACTCAGGCTCTAGGCCTACCCCATATCCTCAGGCTCCATGTCCACTTCAGCACCAGGCAAGCTCCATGATTCAGGGTCCTGGCCACCCAGTAAAAACCCAACCCTTTTAACCCCAGGCTTCAGGCC